>NW_002987876.1:283399-348473 GCF_000006295.1 Pediculus humanus corporis | reverse complement strand
TTTAAAATGAAATTTTTTTTGTAACGGTTAATTTTTCATTTACTCTCTCACAAAAAAAAAGAAAAAAAAAAACGTCATAATTTAACTTTATAATGTCAGTCAACGGTATAATTTAATTACGTCACTTCCGTGAGTTTTTTTAAAAAAATAAAATTTGAGCTGACGGTTTCGGCGGTGGCGCTGGTGGTGGTGGTGGTGGGGGATGGTAAGCTTTGAACTTAAAAAAATTTTTTTTTTATCTTGAATTTTGGATGCTGGTATCGCTTATCAGTCAGTTATTTATGGATAGAAAAAAAAACGCGCTCATCCTTCGATTATCCGTCCGTAAAAAAAAAAAATTATTATTATTATTATTATTATTATTATTATTATTATTATTATTATTATTATTATTGTGTGTATATAAATAACGCGCGTTTTGTAGGCGCGTGAAAATTTCTCGAGAAAAAAAAACGGAAACGGAAGGAAAGAAAGAAAGAATGAAAGAAAAACACCTGAAACGTTTCTTTGTTTGTTTGTTTTCTTTAAAAATCCTGTTTTTTTTTAACACGTTTGTTTATTCGTTTGTTCGTTTGTTTGTTTGTCTGGTTGTTGGGTTACAAACGAATTAATTTTAAATAACGCAACAAAAAAAAATTCTGGAGTCTAAATTGATTCGCTGGAGAAAGAAAAATCAAAAACGTTTTTCATTTTGTTTAATGCATTTTTTTTTTATAGAGGGGATAGGAGGAGAGAGAAGAAAAAAAATTTTTTTTTCTCTCTTTCTCTCTTTCCCTCCCCGTTTAACCCCTTCCCTTTAACCTTTCGAGCGTTTAAGGTGAGATAAACCCTAAAATTCATTTCCTGTTTGTGCATGTTTTATACCCCAAAAAAAAAAAAAAAAGTCACATTAAGGCGGAAATTTTTTTTTTTTTTTTGTTAAAATAGAAAGAGAGAGGGAGATAGTGATAGAGAGAGTGAGGAGGATGATAGGGGGGTTGGGGTGGTAGTGGAAAAAGTTAAGAAGAAAAAAAAAGTAATTTCTAATATAATCAACCGACTTTTATTTATTTAAACTTAAAATCAGATTTTTTTTTTTTCAAAAGATTTACATGTGACACTTTTCAAGTTATAAAAACTTTATCCCTCTTTTTTTTTTAATATTTTCTTTCTCCTGGGGGAACTTGAAAAGGTAGATAAAAAAAAAAGGGAAAAAAGGGAAACATTTAGCGAATAAAAAAAAAAAAAAAAAAAAAAGTCTTCTCATCTTTCATATAGATGAATCTTTTTTTTTTTTTTTTTTTTTTTTTTTTCGATTTCAACACAAACGCTATCGAAGACATTTAAAGAATTTATCGTAAACCATTTTTTTTTTTCGATTCTTTTCCGTTTCCGTTTTTCTTTCTCTTTCTCTTTTTCTCTTTCTTTCTCTTACTTCATTTTCTTCCCTTTATTTTTTAATTTTTTGAAAACGAAAAGAAGAAAAAAATTAAGAAATAAATAAATACGAAACGAAACCTTAACGCGAAAAACTGGAAAAACTTTTTTTTTCTCTCTCTCTCTCTCTCTCTCTCTTTCCAGTATTCCAGTTTTCCTCGGACTGGAATTGATTTTTTCATCAATGACAGATCTTTTGATTTTTTTTGTTTTTGTTTTTTTTTATGAAAGAAAAAAAATTAAATTTTTTTAACTTTTATAATTAAATTGTGTAGATTAAATAATGATTTAAACCAAATGTTACTCCGGTTTATTTATTTATTTATTACTTTTTTTTTTTTTTGTTTTTCTGCCGCCACGTCTACCACCGCCACCGTCACCGCTGCCACAACCTCTTACCATCTGCATTTTTCTCTCTTTCCCTTTCATTTTTTTTTTTTTTTTTTTTTAAATTTCCCCGTCAGATTTGAATTTATTACGTTTGAAAAAAAAAAAGAAAAAAAAAAAACTTTTTACGACAACACGATTAAAATTCATTTATTTATTATTATTATCATTATCATTATTATCATTATCATCATTATTATTTATTTCCTTTCTTTTTCTTCTTTCCTTTCCTTCCATTTTCCTCCTCCTTTTCAGTTTCATTTTTTTTTTTTTTTCAAATTTTTTTTCCACATCTTTTTCTTTTTTCTCTCTCCCCTCCCCTCTCTTGCTCTTCTTCCACTATAAATTATTATTATTATTATCATCATTAGAAATTTTTGTCCTTTGTCAAATTAACAAATGTGTGAAAAAAAAATTAAAAACAAGAAAAACAAAAAAAAAAAAAAAAAAAGAAAAAAGAGGAAAACAAATAGTTCAAAGGTGAAAAACTAAAAAAAAACTTTACAGAAAAAAAAAAAAAATTAAATTTAAGAGCTTTTAAAGTTAATTGGTGGGAAAAAGAAAGTTTTTTTTTTTTTTTTTCAACCGTCTTCTGCTTCGTCATCATCATCATCATCATCATCATCTTATTTTATTTCTTTTATTTAATTTTATAAACTTGGTTGCTCGCATAACAAACTTGCCCTTCCCCTTCCACTCCCTTTAGTGCCCTCCCTCCCTCTCTCTTTCTCTCTCACTCTCATTCTCTCTCTCTTTCTTTCTTTCTTTCTCTCCCATTTTTTAAAAAGTTTTTTTTTTTTTTTTTTTTTTTTGTAAAATTTTCTACAATAATCGGTTAAAGATTTGTCAAATAAATAAATAGAAAAAATTTAATTTTTTATAGCGTTTCTATAAATTATTAACTTGCTATTTAATTGCTATATATATATATATAATTAATCGGATTGTATTTTCGATGAAATCCTTTATTCGTTACTACTTATTTATTATTATTATTATTATTGGTATTAATAATGTCGTATATTAATATAGAATTACTATAAATGCTAAATATATATATATATTGTTATGTTTAGGTTCGTTCTTTATTTGTAAGTAATGAACAAGCACTTAAAACTATCACAAAACTAATATTAATAAACAAGAACTTATTATAGCTAGACTAAAAATCAAATGAACACACGCCAAGCTGTGTAGCTTCCCTATATTACTTTGGTCTTTCGCCAGTCAACTGTTTCGAACGTTTAACAATGGGAACTAGCAAACACTTGCAACTAAAATAAAAGAAATAGTTTTTAGAAGCTTCGCTTCTAAAGAAGAACAATTTGAGTTCGTCGCCAGTCTTTTGTTTATAAAAATTTGAAAATGTGAATATTGAGTACGGGATCATAACAATATATATATATGTGGAAATTAACGCGCTATAAATCGCGAAGCGTAAAAAATGAAAGGCAGGGGGAGGAGGAGAAAGAAGCGGGTGGGGGAGAGAAAGAGGAAAGGGAGAAGGGGGAAGGGGAGGGAAAAAACGAAATATTAATTATCGCGTTTTTTTTCGTTTTTTTTTTTGCGTGCTCCCAAAAAAAAAAATTTTTTTTTATGAATATCATTATTATTATTATTATTACTATTATTATCATTATTATTTATTTATTTATTTATGGAACTTTTATTATTATTATTATTATTATTATTATTATTATTATTTTACTGTGGCATTGCAGATGTAATAATTTTTTTTATCGCGATAAAGAATTTCTACGTGCGTGCGTGCGTGCGTGCGTGTGCTTGTGCGGTAGTTAAAACGCATTTTTTTTAGATAATAATGATAATAGTGATAATGATAATGATAATGATAATACGTATGATTTTTTTTTATAATTAATTAAAATGGCGGCGGAGCGGAGGTATGAATGAAAAATAAGATTTTTTTTTTGTTGATGAAATATTGTTTCGGGATGTGATTTACGTTCCAGAATGTTTCAGGAAGGTTTTTCATTTTGAAATGATGGAATAACTGGAGAAACCGATTTCGTGGATAAGGGTAGGAAATAATTAGGTGAGCGCTGGAGAAAAAAAAAATGATTCGTAAGCTAAATATCGAAAATTTTGTTTTATAATAATAATCATTTTTTTTTTCGTATCCAATAATAATAATAATAATAATAATAATAATAATAATAATAGTATTTATCTCTGTTCTTATCTTATCAAAAATCTTTCTGGAATTATATAAATGGCTGGAGAAGAAACAAAAAAAAAAGAAAATAAATAAATACGTAGCGCGAGGAGTTTGTGTGTGTGTAAAATTTATTTTAGGAAACTTTTTATTGTTTTTTTTTTTTAAATTTTAAAATTTATTTTGTTTAAGGTCCTTTTTCTCCCTCTCCTCTTCCCATTTCTTCCTTTTTTTTATAAATAAAATAAAATAAAAATAATTTACGATGAGGGAAGGGGAGGGGGGGAAGAAACAAACAAACACGAAATAGAAAATACTAGAACAAAAGAAAAAGAGATTAAATTTGTGGTAAAGAGGATATGATAGAAACCCAAAAATCTCATAGTTGGATTACCACTACTACTACCACTACCACCCCTGCTACTGATTTGAATCTTTTACCAGGGGATCCCCGGGATTTAAACATTGGGACAAAAGCCTCCTCCCTCTCCCTTCCTTTTTTCCCCTTTCTTTCCCTTTCTCTCGAAAATTTTTTTATGTGTTTTCGTCTTATCGCCGTATGTTTTTTTTTTCATTTTTCTACGGAATGAAATGATATTGTTGCGATTGCGATGGCGCTTAAATTTTTTATTATTTGTTTATAACTTTTACGTCTATAACACCACCGCCACTTCCGCCATTACCATCGCCTCCGCCACCGCCGATGTTTTCTTTATCGTCTTTACCGTCGTACCTGTGATTATTATCATCATTTTTAGCATCATTGTTTTCACTGAATTGATTTCTCGGTCAGAGGGAACTTTTACCACCACTTTCAACATCACAAGCTCTACTATCATCGCTTCAACTATCACCACCACCACCTTCATCATAATCGCTTTCAGCGTTATTCCTCTTTATCATCACCATCACCATCGTCATGACCCTCATCATCACCGTCACCACCTTCAGCATCACCGTTCTTACTGTGCCATCGTTTTAACCACCTTCATTCATCGTCATTTCCTCTTGTTTATGATCGTAATAATAATAATATACCATACGGAAAATATATTTTTCTATCGGAAATTTTATCTTTCTCTCTTCTTTCTCTCTCTTTTTTTCTCCTTCTCTTTCTCTGGCTCTTCTCTTTTTCTTTTTCTACCCCTTTTTCTCTCTCTTTCTTTCTTTTTCTTCCACCCTCTCTCTCTTTTCAATGTAAAACTTAGTGAATTTAATTTTTTTTTTCATTAACTATTTTTTTTTTTTTATTCGTACATTGTCACTAAAAATTTTAATAATTCCCTTTCCCCCCCTTTTTTTTGTAAGAAAAAGTCTCTCTTTACCAAAAGTTATCCAAAGAATTTATATCTCAAAATATTTTATCCTTCCCTTCCCTTCCCTTTCCCGTTTTTTTTTTCTTCCTTATTTTTATTTTGTTTACTTTGATGGAACTTGAACGTTTTCAATGTCTTATTTCTAACGGAAAGATTAGCCATGTTGACAAAATTGTTGATCTTTTTAACAAATATATACACATCCATTTTTCTTTTTCTCTTCCTTCCTTTTCCTTTGAAAACCTTTGAGAGATTTTTTTCCTTTTCTTTTTCATTTTCTCTTTTTACCCTCAACTCGAAATCAATAAAATCTTCAAATATTATCATTATTATTATTATGTATTTAAATAATGCAAAATTTAAAAAAAAAAAAATTTTTTTCTTTTTCTCTTTTTTTTTTTTTTCGAAAAGAGTTTTTGGGGTACCGTAAAAAAAAAAAAGTAAGAATGATAAGTCGATTTTTACAAATACGTAATTAAAAATAATAATAATAATAATAATAATAATAATAATAATAATAATAATAATAATAATAATAATAACAATAATAATAATAATAATAATAATAGCAGTTATAATAATGATGATATTTTTTTAAACATGGCGGATTTAAAAAAAAAGAAAAATTTTTTTTTTATTTTATTTTATTTAATATACGAAATCGGAGCTTAGAAAATTTTTTTATTTTTTCTTTTTTTCTCTCCCCCCCCCATTGTGTTTCGTTCGTCCCCCCATTGTATTTCGCCTCCCCGCCATTTTATGTCTAATACTTTAATACTTTGAAATCTTTGGATTTCATGTTTTGGCTTTATCTAAATTGAGAAAGGAAAAACTCTTTTTTTCCTTTCTTCCCTCCCTTCCTCTTTCTCTCTCTTTCTCTCTCTCTCAGTCCGTCTCCCCACACATCGTTTGGAACGTTTTCCTTTTTTAGAAATTTCCCCCTACATTTTTTTTTGGGGGAAAAAAAATGTTTAGCCAAGTTTGTTCTCGCCAAAAAGTTTTTTTTTTTCTTTTTTTTTGTTAATCCATTTTGAAAGTTTTTTTTTTTTTGTTTTTTATTCGTTTGTTTAAACTTTTTCCGTTTTTAAATACCTGAAAATTAATTATTTTTATTATTATTTGGGGTCGGGCGAAGGGGGGGGGTGGAGGGAGAAAGAGAGAGAGAGAGAGAGGGATGCGTGAGTGAATAAATGATAATACAAAAATTTTACTTTTTTTTCTACCGAGTAAAATTTTAAAAAAATTTGTTTTCCTTTTTTTCTTCGGTAATGATATATTAATAATAATAATAATAATAATAACGTGATGAATGATGATGATGACGTATGAGGTGACGTAATAAAATAAAAAAAAAAAAAACATTAACGATATTGAAATAAAATAATAATGATAAATTGTCAAGGTTAAAATTGTTTTGTTTCGTATTTGGATTTGATTTTTGTGTTTTTCTGTTTTTCCGTTTTTCCGCGGAAAAAAAAAGAAAGCAGAAAAAATTTAATTGAGTTCAAATGTTTTCCTCCCTCCCTCCTCTCTCTCTCTCTCTCTCTATCTCTCTCTCTCTCTCTTCAACATCCGGTTCGTGTTTCAAAAGAAAAGTGAATTTCCGTCAATTTACTTTAATTTCCCTTCGGTTTTCCTTTTTTTTTTTTTTTTACCTGTTTTTCTACCTTTTTTTTTTTCTTTTTATTTAATCAAACCTTAGAGGATAGAAAGAAAAGAGAGAGAGAGAGAGAGAGAGATTTATAATAATAATAATGATATAAACACGCAAAAAATTTTCGGACATTTTTTTTTTTTTGGAATAAGGAAAATGATTTTCATTTTCCAGGTTGATTTTGTTTGTTTGGTGTCAATATCCGTGCCGCCATTACGATTTTTTTGAATGCGTGTGTGCGTGCGTGAGTGCGCGTGCGCATGTGTCTATATACGAAAAATGTAATTTAAAAATGTAAATTTTTTCTTCTTTTGCTTTTTCTTATTCTTCATTTTTTTTACTTTCTCGTATATTTTTCTCCAATAGTTGGAAACCTTTTTTTATCACATTCTTTCTCCCCCCCGCTTCTTCCTCTCTCTTACTTCCCTTACTCCCCTCCCGCACACCCGAACAAATGAACGCGCGTGAACCCGAACTAGAAAATCATCATCATCATCATCGCTATTTTTTTAATTTTTTGCGACATATATTATTAATAATGATGATGATAATGACGATGATGATGATGATGATGATATTGATGATAATGATGATTTAAATATATAATTTCGTAATCATCCCCCCCCCCTCGCCTTTTCATCCCCAACTATATGCGATAATCCCTCAACGTATTAAATTAACAAACGGATTTGAAATTTTTCTAAAACTTACATAATACGGGTTTTAATTTTTTTTATTTATTCTTCAGTTTTAGTGTGTCGATGACGTCAATTTAATAGTGACGTCATTATCAATAATAATAAATTTCTTTTTTTTTTTGAAGAAGAAGAAAAAGAAGGAAAAGAAAGACGACGTCTTTCAGTTCGCGTGATTTGATTAATTTTTTTTTTTTTTTTGATTACTTTTCTAGCAAAAAAAAAATTTATTTATTTATATATTTATTCATCTCTTATCGAAAATCCTAGAGATTTAATAATAATAATAATAATAATAATAATAATGATAATAATGATAATAATAACGTTTGCGTACGATAGTAATAATAATAATAAATAAATAAATAAAAAATAAATTATTTATTTATTTTGTTGTATAAGAATTTTGTACTTTTTTTTTTTTTACTTTTTTATTTATTTATTTGTGAGTGCGTGGGTGGGTGGGTGCGCGAGTGCGTGAGTGAGTGCGTTCCCGTAAACAGATTTAAAATTTATGAAATTAAAAAAAGAAAAAAAAAAAATTGTAATTGTTGATTTTTCATCAAGTTTGTTTACAAAAAAAAAAAAAAAAAAAATTGAGGAATAAGTATTCAACTGTAGAATTTCCCATTCGCTTATCTTTTGTGTTCGTTTTTTTTTTTAACGGCGTGGTCCCCTCGCTTCTCCTCCCCCCTCACCTCCCCTCCCCCAGCCCCCCACTCACCTCCGATTTGAAATTTTTTTTTGCTTTCCTCTTCCCCATTTTCCTCTTATCCATAAAATAATAATATAAATAAATAAATAAAAAAAAAAGATAAACTATGCGTTTGTCGATGATTTTTTTTTTTTTTTTTTGTAAATAAATATTTCGTTTACGCAATATATATAAATAAATTTTTTTTTCTTCAGATTTCCAGATTTTATCAATAATAAATACTGGAGAGAAAAAAATAAAAAAAAAAATTTTTTTGATTAATCAAGCTTGAATTTGTTTTTTTTTTTTTGGACTGGAAAATTTTTTTTATTTTTTATTTTTATTTTTTTTAATTTTATTTCGGCTGCTGCTTATATAAAATTTCTCTTTCGTTTGAATTTCAACAAACGATTTTATTATTATTATTATTATTATTATTATTATTATTATTATTATTATTATTATTATTATTATTAATATAACAAACCGGAAGTTTTAAAATAAAACAGAAATTAATAAGCGCATTCATTAACATCCGCATTTTCTTTTTTTCCCCCAACCGTTAGAGTTTAACTTGTTCCCGTTTCCGTTCCCGTTCCTGTTCCTGTTTTTTTTTTATTTTTTTACGCGTGTCCATGCGTTCGATTTTTTTTTTATTCGACTCCAGAGTATAATAGTTATCCCGGTTAGTTTTATCCAGGAAAAAAATTTTAATCCTTTATGTTACAAATCTAATTTCAAATAGTTTAAAAAAAAAAAATAAAAGAAATAAATCACGACATTACGATACGACGTTTATCTCTCTACATACAAATCTATTTCCACGTTAAAATTTTTTTTTTTTTTAGTATGTGTTTCACGGAATGAAACTTCCCCCCACGCGTCCCTCGTGGAAAAAAATAAAAAAAAATTTTTAACGTGTCATTTCAAAAAAAAATATTTTTCTATTCATAGAAAAATTTTCCCTTCTATTTTCTTTTATTTTCTTAATTTTTTTTTTTTTATCTTTTTACGAAACGTTATTATTATTATCATTATTGTTATTATTATTACTATTACTATAAAAAAAAAGTAAAAAGTTTAAAAAAAAAAAAAAACTGAATAGATTATATGGCCGGAAGTTAAGTTGCCATGACGACGAAATTTCTTATATAGTCATTTAAATTCATGCATTTTAAATGGAAAAAGAAAAGAAAAGAAAATAGCGGTGATGGGTGTGCGCGTGCCCGCGTGCACACGTGCATGTGCATATCCGTTTCTCCATTAATATTTTTTTTCTCCAGAAAGTGTAAAAAAAAATGAGTTATTAATAATGATTCGTTCGGTTTGTGTACACCGCGAAAAATCGGAAAAATTTTTGTCTTCTTCTATATTTCCACGTCTATGAAATTTTATTCTATTTCCACGATAAAAAAAAAAATTTACGCCGGTTACGCGGGGGGGGGGGGTGCACGTTCGTTTTTTTTTTTTTTAAATTTAAAAAGGGTTAAATCGGAAAAATTAAATAAAAAAAAGTAACGAGGAAAGAGGGGAAAAAGAGGAGAAAAGTGGTGGAGGGGGTGATAAATAATACTGAAAGTGAGAGGAGTGGGGAGGGGTAAAAGAAATAAAAGGAAGAGGCAAGGGGAAAAAGAAGAAGAGGGGGAAAGATATGAAAAAATAAGAAAGAAAAAAAAGAAAAAGGGGAAAGTAAAAATGGGAGGAGGAAAACGGAGGGGAGAATAGGAGAGAGAAAGAGAGGAGGGACGAGGGGAGGAGAGTTTATAAAAAATTATTATTATTATTATTATTTACTCAAGACTGAAAGCAACATTCGCATTGAGAATTGAGAAGAAAAAAAAACCAATTTTCACCTTTCCAACAGCAAAAAGGAAAAAAAAAAAGGGAAAATATTCTAGAAAAATCTTTTGAAAGTTTTCCAAATAAATTTAATTTTAAATTCAACAATTTTTTTTTCACTCATTCATTCACTCATTCATTCACTCATTCATTCATTCATTCCCTCATTTTTTTTCACTCTCTCTCTCTCTCTCTCTCTCTTTCTTTCTATTTTTCATTTCTACTTTTTTCATTCATCATTTGACTTTTTAAATATTTTTTTTTTCTCCCCCTTTTTCAAAGAGAGAAAAGAAAAATTTTTTTTTAGTTTGAACTTTTTTTTCTTCTGCTCCCCTCCTTCCCTACCCTCAACCACATACCCTCCCATTTTAAAAAAACGGGTTTATTACTTTTTTTTTTTCTTTTCAAGGCGGTAATGATGGCGGCACTGGTGGTGGTAGTAAATCGGTTTGGAAAAATGCGTTTTTTTATTTATTTATTTAAATATTTAACTTGAGAAAAACAAAATAATGATGATGATGATGATGATAATAATAATAATAAATCCTATGAATTTTTATTTAATTTTTTTTATATAAATCAAACGACGGTTGAATTCTAAAGCCACGTTGGTTTTTTTTTTTTGGTTTATTAATTTCATCACGCGGAAAATTGTAATTAAAAAAAAAGCAAAATTTGGGAGGCTGAGGTAGAGGGTGTAAAAGGTGTAGGTGGGAAGGTTATTGCAGAATGATGCATTTCTCCTGGGGTAACAAAAAAAAGGGGGAGATAAAATATGGGGAGGAGGAGGAGGGAGTAATAAGAAGAGAATGTAAAACGTTTAATTTTATTTAAATTGATAAATTTTTTTTTCAAAAACGATTCATTTAAATATAAAAAAAAATTTCTCCATTTTTTCTTTCCCCTCCTCCCCCCGTCTCGTAAAACGTAAAAAGAAAAATGTTTGTGAAATCTTTCATTTTTAATATGAAAATGAAAAAATTGACTTTTTATATAATTTATCATATTTTTGTAAACACTGTGCGTAAAATGCGTGTGTGCGTGTGTTCGTGTTTCCGTGTATTTTCCATTTTTCTTTCTTAATTCCTTTTCCAGCATCATTTCTAAACCGCACCTTCTTCTACACTTTCCCCGATACTCTCTCTTTTACCGTTAAAAATTTTCCATTTTTTTTTCGCCCCCTCCCCTTTTTTTCAACTTTTCCATTCGTTTATCAATTTTGCTTTTTTTTTTTTTTTTTTTTTTTATTTATCGTTTTAAATTTTTTTCCTTTTTCTCCATTTTCTTATTTTCGAAACCAGCTTTTCCTTCCTCCCACCTCAGGCGAATTTAAACCAATTTAGTTTTTTTTTTTGGGGGGGTTGGTGGGTGATGGGGGGGAGAGGATTCGAAATGTTTTCTAATTTTTTAGTAGTAATAATAATATATGTGCGTGTAATGACAGAAACTCATTCTCCGTCGCCATTTTAAGTAAATGAAATTTCCGCCCTGTCGTATCAACACAAACAAACAAACAATGAATGAATAATTTTTTTTTTTTTCTTCTTCTTAATCCAAATTTTCCCGCTCCTCAAAAAAAAAGAAAAAAAAAATAGTTAAAAAGGTTTGAAACCTTAAAAAGGAATTGAAAAAAAAAAGAAAGAAAATTGCCATTTTTTTTTTTTTTTTTTTGTCAAGTTTACATTTAAATGCAAATCGGTTATAAAGCCCTTTAAGGGTTGTTTTTATTACCAAACGTAAACCCAGTAATTTAACGCATTCTTCTTTTCTTTTCTTTTTTCTCTTCTTTTCTTCTTTCACGTTATTTTCGTGCATGTATATATATATTTTTTTTTTTTATAAAACTAATTTTCTTTGCAAAAAACAATTTTTTTTATTCTTTTTTTTTCTTTTTCTTTTCTTTGTCGTTAATTGAATTTGAAAAAAAAAAAAACGTTGGAAAAACCGGAAATGACGACGATTTCCCCCAATTTCTCTTCCAACGAGGGAAAAAAATCAATATCGACGACGTATTATAAATAATAGTATAGTAATAATAATAATAATTCGATCGTTAAAAATTTTTTCATTAATAAATTTTTTTTTTTTTTTTATTCAAAACGTAAATATTTATTTATGTAACTGTTCAACAAAAAAAACTTAATAAAATTTTTATTACCCTTAAGGGTAATAATAAATTTATTAATAATAAAAATGTGCAATAAAATTTAAAAAAAAAAAAAAAATTTTTTTTTTTTTTTTAAATTTTATTTATTTATTTATTTATAATAATTAAAAAACTTTTCTTATAAATCGATGAAGAAATCTCTTTTCCACTACCCCCCCCCCAATACACTACCTTCTTACCCTCTCTCTCTCGTAATTTTTCTTTCTTTACTTTTTACTCGGTCTGGTAAATTTTTTTTTTTCTCTCTCCGCCGTTTGCGTTTCGTTTAATAAGAAAAGAAAGAAAACGGTGACGTCATTTAAAGCGACGACGTTAGTACGTATGATCGTTACGTCACGAAAAAATAACGGAATTTTTTGTATGGAAAAAAAATAATACAAAACGTTTGAAATGTTAAAAGAGAAGTTGTTGTTGTTGTTTTTGTTTGTAATTTTACACCTCGCAATTTCCGAAATGTTGAAAATGATAATCATTATGATAATAATGATAATTTTTTGGAAAATTCTGGAAAAATTAAAAAAAAAAAAAAAATTACACGTTGTTTGATTATACATATATTTGACGACGTCATCGAGTGTTGGGATCACATGAAAAATTTTTCATACTCTGACTTAAATAAAATTAATTTTTTTAATATTTCGTTTAGCCCTTTGTCACGTGATCGCGTTTCAACGATAATAATAATAATGACGTGCGTGAAGTAACATGTTTTTTAAAACGGAAAATTCAACGACGCGTTTTTTATAGTTTTTTTTTTTTTAAATCCAGAAATAAAATTTTTTTTTTACTATCGTTATCATCATCATCATCATCATCATCATCATCATCATCATCATTATTATTATTATTATTCGAATATATACATATAAAAATTCGTAACGAAATCACGTCGTAAAAATGAGTGAAACGTTGACTTATCTTTAAATATTATATATTTTGAAATTTATATTTCGAAAAAAAATAAAAAAACCGGAAATGACGCCGTTCGCCATTTTTGTTTTTTTTTTTTTTCGACGAGAAAAAAATAATTAAAAATTTATCAATAATAATAATAATCGAAAAAAATCAAAACGAACGAAAAACAAATCGTTTCGAGCTAAAAAAAAAAAAAAATTAATAATAATAAATGAAACAAACAAACAAACAAACAAAACAAACTAAACAACGGGAATGAATAAAATCGGGTGGGGATTGGGAAAGGGGATAGGATGAGGGGAAAAATTATGAAGCAGCAGACCGTCAAATAAAACGAAATAGAGAGGAAACTGCTGGAACGTTTTTAAAAAAAAAGAGAATGTGAAAAAATTTTTTCCTTTTTTTTTTCCTTTTTTTTCCTTTTTTTTCCCTTTTTTTTTGATGAATCGTTATGCCCCAGATTTAAATGACGGAAACAAAGTACCGCCGACAAACACACACACTCACTCGCTCGGGTACGTGTGAACAAACAGGAAGGGGAAGAACAAACAACCCTCACGCCCATAAAAAAAAAAAAAAAAAAAAAACAAATTCAATTTCCTCCTCTTACGCAACAAAAAAAAACAAAATATTTTTTTTTTTTTTTTTTTAACGGTTTAAAATTTTCTTTTGATGATGACGTAATAATGACGTAATAGGTTTTTTTGTTATCAATGACTGATAATTAAAAAAAGTTTTTCGAATTATCATTCATTTCAAATTTTTTTTTTCGTTTTTTCAAATGGCAATCCAAAATAAATTTTTATAGTGGAATTTATTTTGGAAAAAAGGAGGAAAATTCATACAATTAAATAAACCGGAAATAAACAAAATGGCGGATCCGTTAACCGAAACAATTGATATCCTACTAAATCTCTTTTTTTTTTCTTTTTTTTTACCTGTTTCAAACGATTCCTTTCCTATTTACTAAAAAAAAAAAAAAGTCTAGATTTTAAAATAATTCTTTTCAGGTTCACCAATTCGTAAAAGGGCTAAAAAAAAAGAGAACCCGAAAAAAAAATTTTTTTTTACCCTTTTAAACCTCTGGAGAAAACTGGAGGAGATACAAAATAAAAAAAAAAAGGGATAAATTTTTTTTTTTTTTTTATACGAACTAAACTTTTTTAAAAGTTTCGATTGATGAAGGTTTAAAAAAAAAAAAAAGGAAGATGAAACCGTTAAGGGAGCAGCCTGTTTTTTTTTTTTACTATTTCCGGTTTTTTTTTTTTTCAAAAGTTGTTTTCCTTTTTTTTTTTTTTGTTTTTTAAAGCAAAGTGTGATATTTATGCGTAAAGTGATGCACGTATGAAAAATATGAATTGTTTTTCCGAGCGTCATCACGTGATATATCGAAAACGAATTCTCATTGGTTGATTGAAGTATGTAATTGACCAATCGGATTAGTTTGATTTAATCATCCGTTCGAATAACGTTAAAATTTATAGTTTTGCTACCGTATAGAGAGCGTATAAAAGTGACCTTGAAGGTGAAAAATTTAATATTTAATCTTTTTTTGCAACCGCGGAGTCGCGAAAATATTATTTAAGCAAAAAAAAAAAAAACAAAATGGCGGAAACGTTGTCTGGATTCGGGAAAAAAAAAGAAAAACCTTATTAAGTTAAACGTCTTGTGTGTTTTACTTTTTTTTTCGGGGGTAAAAACTTTTTATGTAAAGTTATAAAAGTTATGGAAAATGAAATACTTTCATCATTTTTTTTTCTCCTCCAGTTCAAACTATAAAATATTTGAAAAAAAAGAAAAAAAAAAAAGTTTAAAGTTTTTTTTTATAGTACGAAAAAATAAACCGCCAGCCATTTTGACTGTCGCGTCACGCGTCACGTGGGCACATGACGTAATGATTCGGAAATTATATGCCGTTTAAAGTCAAATTTTTTTTCCAAAAATTTTCTTTAGGTGAAAAAGAAAATCGAACCGGACAAACGACAAACCAAAAATTATCGATCGTGTTTTTTTTTTTTTTTTGTTTCATTTCGTCATAAATTAATAATAATAATGATGATGATGATGATGATGATGATGATGATAATATCGAAAAAGAAAAAAAAAAAATTAACAATAAAAAAATATAAAAAAATCTGTAGGCTCATGTTTAGCATATGAGAAAGCTTATGCTTTTTAAAAAAAAATTTAGTACACGAAAAAGATGAAAATTTTTTTTTGTGGGAGAAAAATAAAACTGGAAATATTTAATTATTTGAAAAAAAAAGGCTCGTTTAATTTGATACTTTTTCGGTTTTTGGGTTCGTCGTTCCAAAGTTTTCGACGGTGGGAGAGGAAGGGGGGAAGGGAGGGAAGGTAAAAAAAAAGAAATTTTTAACGTTAGAATTTTTTCAATGAATGGCATTCATGCAGAAAGAAATTTTCTTTTTCTTTTTTTTCTTTTTTCCAATCCCAATCCTCCGTTCACGACCTGACTTTTCCGTCTTTTACTTTTTTTTTTTTTTTTTTTTTTCATTTCTTTTTAAAGCAATCAGATAAATTTATAAAAAAGAAAAAAAGAAAGAAAGAAAAGGGGAAAGAAAAGGAAAGAAAAGGGGGAAAAAAAGGGAAAAAGAATTAGCATGCAACACGTAATATTTCCCCCGCCCCCCCCCCCCCCCCCAGAGTTTAAACCTTCTTTTTTTCTCTCCAGGGACGTAGCTGTAGTAGTAGGTAGGGCCCGGAAGGAAAAGAAAAAGTAAAAATAATTTGAGTTTTTTTTTTTTTTAATGGATTAACGAAGGGAAATAATTTTTTTTTTTTTTTTTTCGTTTCTTCCCCGACACAATTAAATTAAAAAAAAAAAAAAAAAGGAAAAGAAAAAAAAAGGAAAAAAAAGAACAAAATATTAGTAGAATTTAATTTTTTTGAAACGGTTTCAGTTTCGTGTTTATTGTAGCAAAAATAATAATAATAATAATAATAATTTCCCGGCCGACCTGCTGCTGCTGCTGTTACTGTTGTCAAACGCAAAAAAAAAAAAAGAGAGAAAAAGAAAATTATTTTGTAGTGAAAAAAAAAACGCAAAAACACACAAAAACGAAACGCGAACAAACAAACAAACAAAAAATTACGAAAATTTTTTTTTTTTTTTTTTAAATAATTCAAACCGCAAAAATGATATTAAAAACTTTTTATTATCATTATCGTTTTATTATTTTTTATTTTTTTTTTTTACATTGAAAACAAGGCCGCGTGTGGGATTTTTATAGAATAAAGAATAAATATTTTTGTCTTCTGCTAAAAATTTACAACAACAACTACCGACACGTCATTACCATGTGACATTTTAAATTAATAACGTAATTAATAATTTTAATTTTTTTAATAAAAAAATATTTATTTACTTATTCATTCGAATTTTCTCTCACAAAATTAATTTTTGACTCAAAATATCATTATTATTATCATTATCATTATTATTATTATTAATTTTTTTTTTGAAATATTAATTTACGCGAGTATATTTTACAAAAAAAAAAAAATTAAATTTTATACGCGTAACGTTTTTCGTTTTTTTTCCTCCCCATTCTTGATAATTGTAAAAAAAAAAAAAAATAATAAAATAATCGTGGAAGGAGAAAATTAATTTTTTTTTTTTTTATTAACTCGAAATACGATCGATGAATACCAAAAAAAAAAAAAAAAAAACATGGATGGCGTCGTGTTCGATTTAATAAAATATATTTTTTTATTACTGTTTTCGGTTGTTACTTAGATTTTCATCATATCAAATTTCGATAGTTTGTAAATATAAATAAAATTCTATATGTGACGATCCACGCACACGCTTTTTCAAAACGAACGGTTTTGTACGAACCGAAAAAAAGGCAATAAAAAAAAAACATGGAGGAAAAAACAAAACAAAACACTAACAATGACTAATGCGTTATTGTGCGGTCGATCGTGTAGTTTGCGAATAAGGATGATAAGAAATGGATGAATGAATGAATGAATGAATGGGGAGGAGGTGAAGGTGGTGGTGGTAGAGGAGTAGGAGTAGTAAAAAAAAAGTGGGATTAGAATTCCCAGAGATTTCTGAACGATGAATGTAATTCGAAATTATTACATTCGCGCCATTAGCTAAGTAAATAAAACGGATTTTGTTTGTTTGTTTTTTTTGTTAAAATTTTTTTTTTAACTTTAACGTACCATCAAACCCGACCGCATTCCTTCCACGCGCACCCCCCACACGCAAAAGTATCCGTCATATTTCAATTTCAAAAAAAAAATGAAAAATTTACGCAAAACGCGGAGATTTCCCCCCCCCTAAAAACGTTCGAATCGATCGATACGAACGCCATTTTTTTTTTTTTTTTAAATATTGATTTACCGTTAAACGATACCACTGACTTACCTTTGGCCTATCGCCAATGGTAAGAAAGTTATCGTAGTATATAACATTATAACGCACAATTAAACACGCATTTCCCGCCCCCCCCCCTCCAAAAAAAAATAAAAGGAAAAAAAAATCTTTTGTTATTTACCATCAGAGAGAGGTAAATGGGAAGAGGGGGTGGAGGAGGTTGGGTAAGGGCGCACATTATAAGGATAACACATTCCATTAATTAATTTGTTGGTTAACTTTAGAAAAAGTAAGAGTAAAATTCAAAGGAAATAATAATAATAATAATAATGATGATGATGATGATAAAATGATTCGTTAGAGTAAATAAATCTTTTATTGTTTCACAAAAGTGCGTAAATAAAAAATTTATAAACTCATTCCAGTCGTGACCTTTTTTTAACCTTTATTGAATTACCCAATGGAATATGTGTGTGTGTGTTTGTATTTTACATATAAATATTTAAGATTGTTTTGGTTTTTTTTTTTGTTATGGGGTCGGTCAGTTGTTATTCAACCTCGTTTGTACGAGGATAATAAAATTGTTTTGGTTGTTGTTGTTTTGAAATTAACCTTTCGGTTAACCGTAAATTTCTTATCCGTGATTCTTATCATTGTTTTAAAATGACCGAAATATTATTCGAGGAGAAGAAATGTTTGTTTGTTTATTTAATAAAACGTTTATTTACGCCCACATCGTACGTCACAATAATAATAATAATAATGGCGAATGCAAGGACGACGACGATGACAACGATGACAACGATGACGACGTTCTTATTGTTTTCCATAATAAATAAATCTCTTTGTCTTTGATGTTTATGAAAGTTTCATTGATAAACCCCCCCTCCCCATCCTTTTTTTTCTCCCTGTCGTTTCTGTATTCCCCCCAGCCCCCATCCATTTTTTTCTCCAAAAAAAAGAAAACGTTTTTTAAAATTTTAATAATAATAATAATAATAATAATAATAATAATAATAATAATTTTTTATTCATTTTATTCGATTTCACTTTTATAAATAATTTATTTATTTATCGACTACTTTCTTTTATGTTGTTTTACTCGAAAAATATTATTATCATTATCATTATTATTATTATTTCAATGACATTTTTTAAATTATAAAAAATTTATATTGACCCATTAAAAAAAAAAAAAAAACGTATTTCTCACATTTTTACTTGGAATTTTCCAGAAGACTTATGATACACTTAATCCTAACAAACAAAGCAATTTGATTATTAAATTTACGTTTTTAAAGGTTATTGTCAATGATTATTGTTTACCCACAAAGGGGAGGAGGGAGGGGGATGGGAGAGACAGGTTAAAAAATGATTTACTGCCACGGGGAGGAAAAAAAATTTTCTCTCCACGTAATAATAATAATATTAATAAGTTTTTTACGTTTTAAAGAAGAAAACCGTAATGGTATTAATATAAATCGAAGGAAACAAATCACAAAAAATAATAATAATAATAATAATAATAATAATGATGATAATAAAAGACGATAAACAAAACCGAAAACACACAAAACAAACAAACGAAACAAAAAAAAAAAAAAATATATAGGTTGTAATTTATATAATAAAATAAGGTTTTCTCTCACTCTCTCTCACTCTCACTTTCTCTCTCTCACATTCTCTCTCTCTCAATAAAGTAAAATTTTAAATTTATTTTAATTTATTTTAACGGCCGCCGCCATATTTTTTATTTTTTTTTATTTATTTATTTTTTTTTTATTCTTTTCATTTCTTTTATTTTCTCAATACCTGTAAAAACATTATAAGAAAAGGTTAAAATTATTACTTTGAAAATTCAAAATTTCGTTTTAATATAAATAATGATAATAATAATGATAATAATAATAATAATAAAAGATTCGATAGTAATAAATTATGTATTTATTTAAATTTATTTGTAATAATAATAATAATATTTTTAATTAAAATAAATAATTAATTACGTAATAGAATAATAAATGTTTTATTAAAAAAAATAAATAAATTTTTTTTTTTTATTGTTGTTGTTGTTATTGTTGCTGTTGTTGTTGTTGTTGTTATTGTTGTTGAATTACAACAATGCGTTTGTTTGATCGTTCGTTCGTTCGTTTGTTATCATTATTGTTTCGACTCGAATCAGTGAGAATGAAATATATGTGGAATTGTTGAAAGTTTGTAGTTAAAAAAAAAAATGAGGGGAAAGGGGAAATGGAGAGAGAGAGGAAAGATGAGGAGAGGAGGGGCTAGGGGAAAGGTTGGTGAATGACGAGAGGTTAAATAATAATAATAAGACACTATTAACTTTGGTTTACCCATTTTAAATTGTCGAGTAATTAATAAAAAGGTTCAAAAATTTAAAAAAAAAAAAAAAAAAAGGGAAGGGAAATTACATTAATTATTAATACGAGGGGAGGGAGGGAAAAAGGGTTCGAGTAATAATAATAATAATGATATAAATGTAAAACGTCGAACGTGAAAAAAAGAAAAAGGAAAAAAAAGACGGGGAGGCGATATTAGTATTAATACTCGTACGTTAAAAAATTAAATGACGTCATAAACTCGCATATAACATCGGTTAATTTCGATAAGCTTCGGTATTTATTTAAAAAAATTAAAAATTAATTTGAAATTTTTGGCGCGTAAAAATTTAAAAGATGGGGCAGGGAAAAAGGTTTTTTTTGTTAATCGTGTTTTCGTTCTTTTTCCCTTCTGCCACGACGACAAAAGACAATTGATTTTCCCATCACTTTTCTTTTTAGTAAATGATGATTTTCCATCTTTGTTTTCTCTCTCTCTCTCTCTCTCTCTCTCTTTGTCTTTCAAACCTCCCCTAATCCATCCATCTTAGATTTTTTTTTTCATCTCTCCAGAGATTTCCTGTCTCAGTTTTTCGATGTTTTTTTTTTTTAAATTAATTTTTCCATTTTTTTTTTATCTCCTTACTGGTTGGTAAAAAAAGGAGATTCAAAGGAAAAAAATGGAAAAATGGAAGAGAAAAAAAATTTTTTTTTTATTATTACCGTTTGATAACGTAAAATTTATTTAAATAATAATAATAATTATTATTACTACGATTTTTTATATTTTCGTAATTTTCGTTTTTGTTGATGATATTATTATTATTATCATCGTCGTCGTCGTCGTCGCCGCCATTTTTATATTTGAAAAAAAAAATTTAAGGGTCATTAAAAAAAAAGGGAAAAACGAGGTTCCAGCAGAAGAAAATAAAAAAAATTTTTTTTTTTTTTTTAATTTTTTTCCAGAAAAATAAAAAATTAAAAATTGCATGTAGATGAAAAAAAGAAATTTTCTTTTTTTTTTTTTTTTATTTAAAAAGAAAAAATGAAATAAGTAATGGAGAAAGAGAAGAAGAGAGAGAGAAAGTGAGAGAGAGAAAGAGAAAATGTGAATGAGAGAAAGAGAGAAAATAAATTTTAATGTGAAAAACTTTGGCGCCACGAAATTTTTTTTTTTTTTTGTATACGATTTATTAAATAATAACAACAACTAGAACGAAATAAAGTGTATTTAGACCGTGTTGGAAGACTAAGTGAAAATTACAGAAATGTGCGTGGGTGAGAGAGTGCGCGTGCGGGAAACCCCCTCCCCCAAAACTCCCTTTTCCCTTTTCCCACTGAATTTTTTTTTTACAAAAAGGAAAATCTTCTTATTCGGCTTATATTTTGGAAAAGAACCAAAATAAATAAATGAAAAAAAGGAAAAAAAAACTCTTGTCGCCATTTTTTTTCTTTTTTTAAATTATTAGTATTATTATTATTATTATTATTATTATATAATTTTTAATCTTTGTTTCTGACACGAAAAAAAAAAAATTTAATAATAATAATAATAATATTAAAAAAGTGAATCGCGAATAAATAAATTTAAACTCCCGTAAGTAAAGAAAAACACAAAACAGATGGTTTAACTGCAAATGATAATAATGATTAATTTATTTATTAGAAAAAAAAGAGGGGGAGGGAAGAAAAGTCGTAAATGGGGAAGAGGGGAAGAAGGAGGGGGCGGAAACCTCATAAACCGGAAGTAATGACGTAAGAGATGAACTGAGAACTTTTTATTTTCACACATTTTTTTAAAGAAAAAAAATTTCTTTTTTTCTTTTTTTCTTTTCTTTTCACTCTTTTTTCTATAACCACGAAAAATTTCATTTCGTTTCACTTTTTCCTCCAATTTTTTTTCTTCTTCCTGTTTTCAATCTTAAATTTAAAAAAAAAAAAAAAAACGGAGAAAAAATAAGAACGAAATGAAAAAGAAAATGAAACGAAACGAAATGAAAAGACCTACTTAGGCCACCGCCATCGCTACTACCATCACCACCACCACCACTTACATCGCCATTGCTATCGCCATCACTTCCCTTCCTCCTCCTTCCCCTTCCCCCCAATTTCTCCCCTCGTGTGTTTTTTTTTCAACCCCCCTTTCGCTATTTCATCGCCAAAGAGAAAAAAAAAAAAATGAAAAATGTAAAAATTTATTTTATTTTTTTATTTTTTCAAATTTATTACTCACGACTGAAGAAGGAAAAACTGGAGAGGGAAAGAAAGAGAGAGAGAGAACAACACGGAACTCGGGATATACAAATAAATTTTTTTTTCTCTTTTCTTTTCTTCTTCTGGGAGAGGGGAGGGGAGAGGAATTTTTTAAAACGTACAAAAAAAAAATTTATTTATTTTTTTGTTTATGAAAGGTTTTAATCTGAGACAGATCGTGGAGGGGGGTTGGGAGAGGGTATTAGGGGATAGGGGAGGAGAAGGTGAGATGGGGGGTTAATTGAAAAACTTGTTGCTTTTCCGCATATATATATATATACATTTCATTTATTATTATTATTACTAGAAATTAATTTTTTTTGGTCGGATTATGGAGAAAAGAAAAAAAATTATCACGCGATTATCGTTAACGATATTTTACCTTCTGGAATCGATAGATCGATCGATCGTCGACCGATATTTATTTAAAATAATAATAATAATAATAATAATAGCTGCTGTAGAATAATTTAAAATTTAACCGACGGTTATTTGTTACGTAATTTTTTTTAAAGTTTTTTTGTTACTGGAAAATTTTACGTTTTTATTTTTTTTTTTGTTAGCTTGCTGGAATTGTTGCTTGAAGGATTTTAAGGAAGTTGAAATATTTAACTATTCTTTGGAGAGAAAAAAAAAAAAGTCTGGAAGGGTTTTTTTTTTTTGGAAATGGCTGTTGATGGTGGTTTTTGTTTTTTTTTTTTTTTTTTGGAAAACTTTAAATGTTAAAAACTTGCAACTATACGAAACCTCAAATCTAGCAAAAAAATTTTTTTTTTTCAGGAAAACGAACCGTTTAACGACCTTTTTTTTTTTTTTATAAAGTCGACTGGAAATTTTCAAAAAGAAAAAAAAAAAAAAAAAAACTTTAATGTGAAAGTTTTTGGGTAGACGATGCGATGCGGAAAAAACAAAGAAAAAAAAAAAGGAGAAAAAAACCTTTTGCTGGAAAAAATGATTGACTCGTTAGAATTATAATGATGATGAGATTAAAAAAAAAAAATTTTTTTTTTGGAAAATTGAATTATGGAGAAAAAAATTTATTTCCAGAAAATCGGTTACTAATTAAAAATAACTCGAAAATCATTTTAAAAAAAAAAAAATTTTTTTTTTTTTTTTTATTTAATTTAATTATATCCAAAAATTTTAACTTTTATTCTAAACGCTCTCCCTCCCTTCGCTTTTCTTCTCTTTCTTCCCTTTCCCTCCCTTCCCTCCATCCTCATCTCTCCAAAACTTTTTTTTTTTTCTTTTCAGTCATGAATTTTAAAATGTGAAGCAAAAAAAAAAAAATTAACTTGATTTATTCAACAACCACAACAACAACAACCAGAAAAAAAATTTTTTTCCAGTTTCCTCCTATTCTTCTTCCTTCCCCTCTCATCCCCCTTCTCATCCTCATCATTTTTTTTTTTTAATTCACTTTTAATTATCGCAAGACAACAGAAAAATTAATCATCATCGATGACGTAATCAATCGTGTGATATTTAATGATTTTTCTTTTTTCCTTTTTTATTTTTGAAATTAATTTTAAACGACGCCATATTTGTTTTTTTTTGGAAAAAAATTCTTTTTCTCTCCAGTTTTTTTTTTTCTTTAGTTAAACAAAAAAAAAAAAGTTGAAGACGAAGAGAAAAAAAGAAAAAAAAAAGGTTGAGAACCGCTGAATAATTCAATTTATGGAATTCTTTTCACGTTCGACGTTCATCAGTTTTGGCGTTCGCCTTTTTCCACTACCCCCGCCTCGCCCCCTCCTTTACGTTACCTCTTCCCCCCGCTTCTCACTCCCCACCGCAACCCCCACAACCACCACCACGTTCCAGTAAAATGTCATTTTCAGTAATTCAAGTAAAATACTAAGATTTTCTGTTTTTTTTCCTCTTTTTCTTTCTGCTTTTCTTTTTGCTTTTCTTTTTCTCACGTTTGTTGGTACCACTGAATTTTTTTTTCTTTTCTTCTCCAGCAGAAGAATTCAGAAAAGAATCATTTTTTTTCTACAACAAACCTCTCTCACGTCTTTTAAATAAATTATAAAATTTAAAAAAAAAAAAAAGAAATACGAGTTAGTTAGTTTCTCTTTCTCTCTCTCTCTCTTTTTTTTTTTTTGGGTTTCTTAATTTTATTTTACAAAAAACCGACCGTTAAGAAATTTTCCAAAAAAAAAAAAAAAGAAAAGAAAAATGACAAAAGCAGAAGAAAAAGTTTTTTTTTTTTTTTGTTTAAAACAAAAACAAGAAAAAGTTTATTCGTTTCAAGTTAAATAAATTATCATAATTTTTAAAAAAAGAAAATGATAAGCAATGGAATGGAGTGATAAGAATTATATAGAAAAAATAATAACAATTATTATAATAGCAGCAGGATCTATAAATTTATTATTATTATTATTATAAACGCGGTCGTGGCGTTAGAAAGAGGAAAAAATAATTCAGGTACGATTAAAATTTTTTTTTTTGAGATAAGGGATGAGGATGAGGAAAAAGGGAAAAGTCAAAAAAAAAATTTTTTCTTTTTTTTTTTTTATTTGTACGTGACGAATGACGTTTCAAGTCAAAAATAATAATAATAATAATGATAATAATAATGATGATAATAAGAGCAAATGAAAATAAATTGACGACGGAGTTTTTTTGTAACGGAGTAATAGTAATTCATTTTTTTTTTTTACAAGTTAATGTAATCAGATATTCAACAGAGTTCTTCTTTATAATTTTCCCAAGAGACTTTTCTTGTCTTTTAATAATTCTAATTGTTTTTTTTTTCTTTTTTTCCATTTTTCCTTTTTTCTTATTCTAGAACATTCTTGACACTCCCGAAAAAAAAAAAAATTGATTAAAATTACAGGGAGGAAAAAAAATAAGAAAAAAAAAAAATTTAGTCCGGGTTTTTTTATTTTTTTCCATTTTTTCTGTTGATATTTTTTTTTCTTTAGTTGTTTTTTTTTTTACTAATTGTTTGTTTGTTTGTTTGTTACGATGAACGTAAGAACAACAAGGAAAAAAATAACAATCGAAACAAAAACAACGGCAAAAAGGAAATTTTTTGATGTTGTTGTTATTGTTTTAATAATCCGTCTTGGATTATTTATTTATTTTTTTCTTAACCGTATTTAATTATTTATCAATTTTTTCGTTCGTTCATTTAATCATTCAGTCAATCAATCATTCAATCGCTTATTTATTTAATCATTCCGCATTCGTTTATTTATTTATTTATTTTTCGTAATTAATTACTATACCGTATTTAATTACTAACCGTATTATTACTTATCGAATAATTTAATAATTTTTTCGTTTATTTATTCATTCAAATCAATCATTCCTTAATTCAATTATTCATTTATTCAATCAATCATTCATGTATTCTGTCAATGATTCATTCATTAAATCATTTCGCATTTGATTACTTATTTATTTTTGTTGCGTTACTCATATTTATTATTTATCAATTCTTTTGTTCATTTATTCATCCGTATATTCACTCACTCACTCACTCATTCATTCAATCATTCATTCATCAAATCAATCACTCATCCATCCTTTCATTCAGTCATTAAATCATGACGCGTTTCGAATATTTATTAATTTATTTAATTATTTTCGTTTTACCCGTATTTAATTATTATTTATTGAATAATTTATAAATGATTTCTTTCTTTCGTTTGTTCGTTCAATCAATCAATCAATCATTCCTTATGAATAATTTTATTTTTAAAAAAATACGAGAAAAAAAATTTTTTTTTTTCCCGGTCATGTTTCGTTAAAAACGTTTTTGGATTTCCCGTTAAAAAAAAAAAAAAAACAATGGCATTCCGTAGATAGACAGAAAAAAAGAAAAAAAAAAATAATAATAATAATGAAAAACGACAATCGAACGAAAAAATCTGTTTTCTTCTTCCACGTTTTTTTTTTTTTTTTTTGCGTTCCGTTTTTATAATTTAATCATGTAATCTGATACTTTTTTTTTCTTTTTCCTTTTTTTTTTTTTTTTTTTTTTTGTAAAAAGCGTAAAAAAAAAAAAAAACGGATTGGAATTTTTTTTTCTCCCCCTTCCGGATGACCGTACGTATATAAATTCATACCTTAGGCTTCGGTCCTGAAAGGTTTTAATTTCACGGTTCCCTCACTTTTCCTTTTTCTTTTTTTTTTCTCCCTGATTGTTGTGGCAAATTCGCCGCAAAAGTGTCGTTTTATTAATTATACCAAGTGGACATTTGTAAAAGGTTTTTACTTTTTTATCTCTCTCTTTCACTCTTTTTCCGTTTTCTCTCTCTCTCTCTCGCATGACCCTTTTTTCCACTCAGTTTTTCATAAAGTAATAAAATTTTATTAAATGGTCGGGTGGTAAACGTTTTGTCGCGTATTTACACGTTAGTTAAACGTTTTTTTTTCTTTCTTTTTTTTTCTTTCTTTTTTTTTCTTTGTTGGTTTGTTTGTTTGTTTGTTTTGTTTGTTTTATTGCACTCTCGTTTGTTTTATCTTTTTTTAACGAATTAAAAAAAGAAAAAAAAAAATTTTTTTTAAAAACACTTTTCTAAGTGAATTTAATTAATTTCCGACAGAAAAAAAAAATTTTTTTTTTTTTTACCGATCCTTTGAGGCGCTGTCGTGCCTAAAAAATTTTTTTTTTTTTACAATTTACTTTGATGCAATTCGTTAAAAAAAAGAGAGAAAAAAATGCCGAAAGGTATATAAAAAGGTTGTGGAAAAAAAAAGGAACCGTGAGGAAAGGGTAAAAAGATAAAAAAAAAAAAAGTTTAAAAGGATAAAACTCGGTTAAGAAGGTTACGTAACAAGATGATCTCTTCCAACAGGAGCGGTTTTAACGATTTTGTCAATCCCTAGTGGGAAGGGGTGGGGAAGGGGAGAGCGGTGGGAGGACGGTAGGGGGCGGGAACGTGTTCCATTTTTTTTTTTTTCCACAACTCGTACTTACATTTATATATATGTATTTAATATTTAAAAGGATTTAAAATTAAATTTTTTTTAAAGGGGGGGGGTAAAAAAAAATGGCTTCTTTCCGGAAATTTCAACTTATTTAAGTGATTAGTATTATGACGTCATTTTTACGCCGTGTTTGAATCTCCCCAATTTTAAACTTTTGGAATACATTTCTTATATAGTTTTTTTTTTTTCCCATAAAAACGACAACAGGAGCGTATCGATGATTTTTACAAAAAAAAAAATTTTTTTATTTTCTTAGCGACGGGATTTAATAATAATAATAATAATGATGATGATGATGATAATAATAATAATGCTTTAAATATTTCTCTCTCTCTCACTCTTCTTCGTTTTTCCGTCGGAATAAAAAAATTTTTTTAAAAAGTAATTTTCGAAACCTTTTTAAACGTGGAAAATTTACGTGCATATTTATTATAGTTTATTATTATTATTATTATTATTAATTTCGAATATCAAACGAAAAAAGAGAAAGAAAGAACGTGGCGGAAGAAAGAAGAAAGAAGAAAAAAAAAAGTTACAGGTATTTTTATTCACTAAAAGAAATTAAATTATACGACAGCGATTCGGTTGTCTGACCAAAACCACAGCAGTTTCTGTTGACTGACTCAAGTCATTAAATAAATTGCAACTGATTTTTCTTCTGCTTATTTTTCTGCTTTTTTTTTTTCTTTTTCATTATCTTTTTATTTCTTCTCATTAACTTTTTTTTTTTTTTTTTTTTAAATAAAAAATCTCTTAACAAGACGGCAACATTAAAAAAAAAAAAAAAAAAAAATTTTTTTTTTTTTTTTTAATCGTTTTATTCTCATTTCGTAAAATAAAAATTATTAATAATAATAATAATAATAAGAAATGAAAATGGCGATATCGAATTAATTTTATCATTATTATTATTATTATTAATTAATTAAATGTATTCGTAATAAATAAAATAACCTTTGACCCTAAAATATTATTTAAAAACGCATATATTATTAAATTTTTTGGGGGACGTCGTTTCTCCGATGACAATATTGAATTTTCCATGTTTATCTTACGTATGACGTCACGGAATTTTTTTTCAATCGATTGTTATATTTCGTCGTGATAAAAAAAAAAAAAAAAAAAGAAAAATTTTTTTTGCCTTCGAAATAAGATATAACTTTTGAAAAAAAAAAAAAGAAAATGGCGTAGAAGAGAAAGAGAGACAGAAGGAGAGGGTAGGGGAGATGTAGGAGAGTAGGAGTGGGAGTAAGGGAGAGGGAGGAAAAAGAAAAGAAAATTCTAGAATAAAAGATTTTCAATTTGAAAAAAAAATTTTTTTTTTGCTGATTATAGGGGAAATAATTCAAAGGATGAATTATCTGGATTTTTTTTTTTGCGGTTGTTCGATTCCACACCGTTTGTCCTTTTGTTTGTTTTTTTTTTTTTTTTTTTTTTTTGCGATGATTTAAATTTTGCTGCGGGTAAATAAAAAGTTTCGATTACGTCCAAAAAGAAAAAAGAAAAAAAGGAAAAAATTTTTTTTTTACTTTAAATTATTTTTTTCTTACTTTAAATCATTTTTTTTTTTAAATTGTGATTGTGGTAATAATAATAATAATGATAACGATTCGTAACTGATTTATTTTTTTTTCTTATGAAAATGGTTATTTTGATAACGTTATCATCACTCAAATAAATTTAATAATAATAATAATAATAATAATATTAGTGACCTGCGAAAGTAAATGTAATGATTAACGTAAAAAAAATAGTTTAATGATTGTTTCGCAAACTTTATAAAGTAAAACGCTAGAAAGAAAACAAAACAACGACGACAACAACAAACACAATAACAAACACTAAACAAACAACAGAAAAAAAAAAATAATAATAAAAGTATAAAAAAAAAGGGAAAATAATTTTTAATTTTTTTTTAAATAACAAAACTGAATTACTGCACGGAGAGTCGTAAAAAAAAAAAAAGCAACAGGAAGTTTTTTTTTTTTTTCGCAATGTCTTTTTTTTCTCCTGGAACGCCTCCCACGTCCAGAAAAATCTCACAATTTTCTATTTTTCAAGCCGCGAAAAAAATAATAAGAGAGAGAAAGAGAGATAAAGTATGCTTTACACAAAGTTTTTTTTTTCTCTTTAAATTAAAATAAAAAGTGGACGTAATAAAATAAAAATAAAAAGTTGTCACGTTTTAACACTTTATCTCTCTCTCTCTCTCTTTCTCTCTTATTTTGTTCAGTTAAATAATAATAATAATGTACAGAAAACGTTGAAATGAATGGAAAAAAACGAACACACGTAATATATAAAAAATTTATTTTTTATTTTTTTGTTAAATTTAATTTTGAATAAAATTCCACTACTATTATTATTATTATTATTATTATCGTTATTTAACAAATAAATAAATAATTATTAAAGTTAGTTAGTTTTCCAAAAAAAAAAAAAAGAGTGGGGGAAACTGGGAAAACTTTTTTTAAAAAATTTCAAAATTCGGAAGGGAAAAAAAAAAGAAAACAGAAAATTTTTCATCATAAGTTTTTTTTTCTCTCTCTTTTTTTTTCTGGGTCTCTTTGCTTTCTTCCTTTTCTCCCTCTTTTTCCCCCTCCCCTTCCATCCTTTTTCAACTTTTCTTTCTTTTTTTTTTCATTTATTAGACTTTTTAACGAAGGAGAAAAAAAGAAAAGAAAAAAAAAAAAAAATTGCGGGCATAATAAAAAGCTAAACTTGGGTCGCGCCTTTTCAAAGACTAATAATAATTTATTAGTAGTAAAAGTAACTAAACTTAGAAAGAGACTTAAATTGAATGAATATTTAATAATGATAATTTCAAAGGTTTCGAATTGAGTTTTCTCAAAAAAGGAAAAAAAAAGAAAAACGGATTCGTTTTCAAAAGTTGACACAAATTCCAACAAACTCTGCTTCAGTTTGTCTTATTAATTTGTTTTCATCGAACCTTTTCTCTCTCTCTCTCTCCCTTCCGGTATCGGTTGTCAGCACTGCGTGTGTTTTGAAATTAACAATAATAATAATTTTAAATTTTTTTTTCCCGTTTTTTTTTTGCATGCCAGGCGCCAATAATAAAAAAACTTATTTCTCATTGGTCAATTTTTAACGTGTAAAAAAATTAATTTTTTTTCATTGGTCGAAAGTGTAAAAAAATTGACTGTTAATTTTTTTTTTTCTGATTGGTTCGTAGTGCGATGATTTTTTTCTGATTGGTTCGTAGTGCGACGATTTCTTTCCTGATTGGTTGATTGTTCGGTCGATGGAAAAAATAGTTTTTATTTTTTGTTTTTTTTTTTTTTTTTAACTAGCGCGCCATTTTTAAACGGGTTAGGAGGTTTTTGTTTGCTTTCTGTTATTGTTGTTGTTGTTTTTGTTTTTAAACTCGGGTTGTTGTAAAAAAAAAAAAAAAATAGAAAATTGTTTAATACGAAGAAGCCATTGTTGTTATATACGTAATATTATTAAACAAATAACAAATTGTTTTTGTTACGCGTTCAGCCAAAACACAAAACTTCGCATTAATTTTTGTGAGTAGTGGCGGCGGTAAGTATAATAATATACTTTGCATTTTATGTTGGCATTTATATTTATTACTTGCGTTGTATGCCATAAATAAATTTAAACCGAGTTGACGGTTTTCTTATTCTTCTTTACATTTTCTTTCTTCTTTCACTTTTTCCTACTCCTCTTCCACCTCTTCCTACTCCTACTTCTTCTTATCCTTATAATTTTTTTTTTCCTTCATTATTTTCTTTTTTTTTTTTTTTTTTTTATATACACATACATATATGTTCGTAAAAGTTATTTTTCTTTTTTGTTTTATTTTTTTAATTGGGGATGATGGTAAAAAGAGATGACGATGATGATGATGATGATAAAAAACAAGAAAGTAAAATTAAAGAAAATTCAAAAACGGATTTTTTTAAAAAGAAAAAAAAAGTTTTATTGTTTGGAAATGAAAAAAGAAAAAGAAAAACAAAATTTTTATTTACAAAATTTTTTTTTTTTTAAAGGAAACAAAGCTAATTTGTAACGATACGTAAGCGAAACATGAAAAAAAAAAAAAATGAAAAACTCGCGGCAAATAAATTTAATTTAAATTTTCTTTTTTTTTCTTTTCGTATGCGGATATTGGCAATCGTTAAAAATATTACATGTATGCATATATACGTAAGAATTAAATTTTGTTTAAAATGTCAATTTAAAAAAAAAAAAAAAAAAAAAAAATCCGAGAATAATTATTTAAAGAAAAAAAAAAAAAAAAAAGAAAATAAGATGGAAGACCGGGGGGAAAATTCAATGAGACGGGGGACCGGAGGCTGTAAGGAAGATTAATGTTTTCCTAAACATTCTTTTCTTTTTTTTTCTTTTTTTTTTTTTACGTAATTGAAATTTTCATTTGTTTTTTTTTTTTTTTTTTTTTTTTCATTCTCATCGTCTTCTCCGTTTTCTTCTTCATCTTCTTATTCTTATTTTTCATTTTTTTTAAATTCGTGTCTTCTGCTATTTTTTCTTCATTTCTTTTAAAAATTTCGACGATTCCGATTTTTTTTTTTTTTAAATAATATTGTTTTTTTTTTTTGTAAGCAAAATTTTGTTTAAAAAATTACACTTTTATCGTTTAGCGAACGTTTATTTACATCTTTTTATAATAATTGGAATTGGAAAAAAAATAAAAAATACGTCACGAATTAAAAATGGCGTACGATTTATTTAATTATTTATTCGTTGTCTATACAAATGCGGCGTAATTACCCCAAAATTTAATATAAGAGAGTAATATTCGTTATGTGATAATAATAATAATGATAATAATGTTTTTAATTGAATTTAATAGAAACGCGAAATCATGATAATGATAATTTTTGTTTGTACGAGTGAAATTATATATATAGATCGATAAATTTATGAAAACTATAAAAAATAAGAAAAAAAAGTAAGAAAATTACGATGTCAATAAAAATTCCATTGAAAAGTTTTTCATTTAAAAAAAAAATTTTGACCTTTTTTCTCCCCTTCTCCCTCCTTCCCGAAAAAAAATAAAAAGGAAAGAAAAGAAGAGAAAAATTTTATTTTTTTTTTAGGGTGAGGGAAAGGGAAAAAAATTTTCCAGATAAACTTTGTGTTTTTTTTTTCCAGGTTCATTTGACTTTTTAAATATCTTTCTCTCTTTTTCTCTCTCTCTGTCTATCTCTCTTTCTCACACACAACTTTTATCTTTTCAAAATTCTTTCAATGGGTTTATTATTAGTCTAGAGATTTAAAAACGTTGAATATCATTTTCTTTAAAGTGTTTTTATATACGACCATGGCTTTGAATTTATAATTTTTCTTTTTTTTTTTTTTTATCGTAAACGTGTTTTTCCCCTTCTCCCCTTCCTTCCTTCCTTTCTTCTTTAAAATTTAAAAAATTATTATTATCATTATTATTATTTAAACGAATCAAAAATCTTTGTTCAAAAGGTTGGTTTTTTTTTTTTTTTGGTTATTTCATCATCGGTGGATTGAAAATACTATCGCCATCCGAATACTACCGCCGCCACCACGACCACCGGTAACGGGAGGAAAGGGGAAGAGAATGGGAGATTTTTGAAAAGGCCCCCCTCCCTCTTCTAAAAAAGGTTTCGTTTCCGGTAAAACCTCCGTTTAAATATCTTTACTCTCTATAACACGGTGTGTATTTTCCTCAATGAATACGAAATTTAATAGATATTAACTTCGTTATTATTTTGACTTTCCTTTGTGTTATTTTCCAGCTTTCGGTGTTTTTACCATTTGAAATTTATTAGTTTTATATACTACGTTGGGAAAAGTTTAAAGGAAAAACCTCCTGATAAAATCTCAGATTAAAAATATTAAATAAATTCATTCGATGGGATCATGGGATGATGAAGGGGGAGGGGAGAGGAAAACCTCCGCTCCCTTCTCTTCTTCTTCTTCCCTTCCTCCCGCCCCCTGAAATTCTCTTGCTTCTTCATTATTATTATTATTATTATAACATTTTGTAAGAAAGTTTATTTATTTTTCAATAAGTGAATAAATTATTTCGATTCTTTTTACGTTATATTTTTTTTTTGTAATATATTTTACATTTAAATACAGGACCGCTTCCACTCTTTTACACTCTTGTAATAATAATAATAATAGTAATAATAATAATAATGAAAATGAAAATGATAATGATAATGATAATGATAACGATAACGATAATAATAATATTTCGTTTAATTCGTTGCTCCTGCCGGGTTAAAATTATTATTATTATTAAAGTTATAATAAAATATATATAATTTTTTTTTATTTTAAAGCAGACGAAATGTCGCAAAAATAAAAATAAAAAAAAATTTTTTTTTTTTTTTTTTTTTTTTTTTTTTTTACGACATCGACAGACATGTAGTCGGACAAAAATATATAAAGACGAAACGGATAACGGATGCTCAGTGAGAAAGAAAGAGTTTAAAAAGGGGAAAAGGAGGAGTGGAAGAGGGTGATAAATGAGAATAAAAAAAACGGGGATGGGAAACAAGGAGTGTGAGGGGAAAGATATGTTTCGAAACGTTGAAAGAAGAAGGGGGGGAAAGGGAGAAAATAAGAAAATGAATGTCGAAAAAAAGGAAGGGATGGAGGAGTAAATGAATGCGAAAAATTAGGGAGAAAGAGAGAGAGAGAGAAAGGAGGAGATATAGAGAGGAGAGGGAAGTGAATGCAAAGAGGAAAGAGTGGGACGAGAAGGTGGCAGGGAAGGAAAATGTAGTAACGAATAGTAAGGAGGAAAAAACGCCGTGGCCGAAATCGGATAAGGAGGGGAAAGGGAGGCGAAGGTGGAAGTAGGAGGAAAAAAGAGAAATAAGAATCATCATCATCATCATCATCATCATTATTATTATTATTATTTTTTATTCGGCGACGGTATTATTCATGATCGCAAGAAAACATGGAGCCAGATTTAATACTCGGAAAAAATTCATTTTTTTTTTTTTTTGGTTTTTCTACTGAGAAACTGGAGAAAAAAAGAAAATAATAATAATAATAATAATAATATAATAATAATAATAATAGTAAAATGGCGATAAAACATTTTTTATCAACTTGCAGACGACTCCGCCGTTTAATCATTTATTTTAATACAAAGTAATAAAGAAAAGTTTTTTAATGACGTCAAAAAGAAGAAATTGTTTAGAGAGAAAAAAAAAAAAATCTCAAGAATAGAAAATTCTAGAACTACGAAAGAGACGTGGGTGGAGAGTGAGAGGGGGTGGTGGGAAAAATGTCTCATATTTCTTATTATTATTATTATTATTATTATTACTCATGTCGAGATCAAACATGTATCTTACTTACGTATAAAATTTATTAACGTGAATTTATCACGTGAATTTTTTTTTTTTTTTTTACCACGACATCATCATTGTTTTGTTAAAAACATAAATTTTAACTGACAACAATCCAAACAACGACAACGACAACAACAACAACAAACAAACAATCCAAAATCTCTTCTATTTTTTTCGCCGTTACGTAGTCAACAAGTTTTCTATTATTATTATTATTATTATTATTATTATTATTATTATTATTATTATTATTATTATTATTATTTTAACTTTAAAAATTTTTTTTATTTTTTCCCCATAATCATACCGTCGGCCATTTTTTTTTTACGTACGCGGTCATATAAAAATGCGTTTTTAATAAATAAATAAATAAATAATTTTAATTTTTAATAACAAAAAAAAAAAAAAAGTTTTAGCTACAAACAACAGTAGAAGAAACAAACAAAAAAACAAACAAACTAATTTTAAAACTGTCTTATTTTAAATATATATTTCTATTTTTGTTCTTTAAAAAAAAAAAAAAAAAAAAAAAAAAAAAACTTTTTTCTTTTTTTAAATTAAAAACTTTTAAATTAAAAAAAAAAAAGGGGGGGAGGAGGGGGGAGACTAGGAAAATTCATTATTAGACCAACAAACGAAAGAAGAAGAAAAAACAGGTTTCGAACCTTGAAAAACAACAGCAAAAAACAAAAAATAGTTTGCCACCAGGTTTTTTTTTTTTTTTTGCTTTTTTGCTAAACGCAAAAAAATACTTGAAAAAGTTTGTTTTTTTCTCCTTCGTTCGTTCGTTTGTTTGTTTGTTTGCTGTAACTTTAACACTAAAAGTTGAAGTTAATTATAAAGTTTGTATTTGTTTCTACTACCGCCACCACCGCTTCCGCCATCTCTTCCTAATTTTTTCTTTCTTTCTTTCTTTCTTTTGCTATAATTTTCTTATTCTCATCTAGTTAATGACTTGAAAATTACAACTTTTCAAAAAAAAAAAAAAAAGAAAGAAAAGAAAAAACATTTTGTGTCGAACAAGTATCAAGTTGAAAATGTAAGAAAATGATGGAAAGAGAGAGAAAGAGAAGAAGGAAGAAAGCAAAGGAAAAGGGAGAATGTGAGGTGAGAAGAAAAAAGGTTACGGAAGTAAAAGTTTTTTTTATTACCCTTTAAAAAAAAAAAAAAAAAAACGTAATAATAATGATGATGATGATGGTGAAAAAAACAAGGGAGGATGTTTTAAAAACACGTCACGTGATTAATTTATTATCATTTTTAATGTAAATAATAATTGAATAATAATAATAATAATAATTTTTTTTTAAAAAATCGTTTTTTGGCGGTTTTAACGTCGCGACGTGTTAAGAGCGCGAAAAAAAAAAATTTTTTTTTACGTACACCGAGGAAAAACGGAAACCGGAAATGGTTTCTATTTGGGTTTTTTTATTAAATTATTTATTCGTGTGATGGAGGACGTGACGTGACGTGACGTGAAAAGTTGGATTTGAGGTTTCGAAAACAATTTGCAAAAAAAAAGATGAAAATTGTCGGATATTTTTTTTTTTTTTTTTTTACGAAAATCACCGCAAAACGCGACAACGACAACGACAACAACAACAAGAACAACAACAAACACGAAACAAAATTATTTATTAAACAATAAATTGCATTTGGAAAAGCAAAAAAAAAAATTGACGTCGTCACACCGGAAACGAAAGTAAAAATAAAATCAAAAATCTTGTTTTAAAAAAAAAAAAAAAAAAATTTTCCAGTCACCGGAAACGAGATACAAGGAAAAATGCTTTTTCTTTTTTTTTTCCCAACGATCCTTTTTGTTTGTTTGTTTCGTTAACCTTTTTTTTTTCTCCAGGTTTTTAATTCTTTTACGTAGGATTTTGGAAATACAAAAAAAAAAAAAAAACTAGAAAAACTGGAAAAATAACATGGGGGGGGATTTTTTTTTTTTCTGTCGAAACGGTAGAAAATTCGAAAAAAAAAAATAAAGTTACATTTAGAAAAAAAAAAAAAATACCTGAGAAAAGGTTTTTTTTTTTTTTCTCAAAAATTCTTATCTACGTCATTTCGCTTTCGATATAGAGAAAGTTAACAATAATTAAAATTCTGGAAATGTTTTTACCCTGGATAAAAAAAAAAAAAAGAAAAATCCGAAGGTAAAAAAAAAAGAAAAGAAAATAAGGGAAAAAATGTCCCATTGATTTTAAAACCTTCGACTTTTTTCTTTTTCTTTTTCATCTTCTTCCACGTTTTTTTCATCCTTAAATCCTCCTCCCAGTCTCCCTCCTTCTCCTCCTTTTTTTTTGCCTCCAGTAAAAATTTACTTTCTTTCGCGACATTTTTTTTTTTTTTTCATTTTTTTCCAGTTTTCCGGTTTCGTTCGTTGTTTAACATTTTTTTATTATCATCATCATCGTCATCATCATTGACATAATACAAATTACAAAAATTATTATTATTATTATTTTAATTTAAAAGGTCTTACCGGAACCGGAAAAGAAAAAAAGTTATTTTTTCTAGTAAAAATTTGTCAATTTTTTTTTCTTTATTCGGTTCTTATCTCAGTTTCATTATCAAACCGCAGTTTATAAATAATTATAAAAAATAACACAAAATGGTAATGATAATAATAATAATAATAATAATAATGACAATTTTATCGTTAAACGTTTGAGGTCATTAACTCTCGTAAGTTAAACAGGGAGAGAGAGAGAGAGGGAGGGAAAAGGATTTTGAAAATAATTTTTTCGCGCTTGAAAAAACATAAAAAAACCCCGGAAAAAAAATTTTTTTGACTTTGAAGGATGGGAAATAATTATTTCCAACCGCAAAAACAACAACAACAGCAACAACATCAACACTTCGTCGCTTTTTTATTTTTTTGCTGTCGTTAATTTTTTTTTTTTTTTATTTAATAAGAAAAAGCTTTCGACTCCATCTTTTTTTTTTTTTTTTTTTTTTAATTTGTGCGAAAGCTCCCGAGTTAAGAAAATTTTTTTTAGAAAGCCTTTACTTGATGATATCAAATACATTATCAAAGTCGTAGTGTGTCGTCTGCTATTTTTTTTCTTTGACACCGGAAATAAAAAAAAAAAGGAGTCGTCGGAAAGAAACGGTCGAAACATGGAAGGGAAAAAAAAACCGAAACCATTTTTTTTTTTTTTTTATTAATTTCGTTGGAAAATTCTAGAAGTAAAAAAAAAAAAAAATGAAAAAATGATGCGGGGGAGTTACAGGGAGTCCCTCCCCCCCAATTTTCATTTTAAAAAATTTTTTATTTTATTCGGGAGAGCGAGGGAGGGGAAATTAAACAAAAAAAAAAGATTTTTCCTTTTGTTGGAACTTCAACGGGGAAAAAAAAATTATCATTATCATCATCATCATTATTATTATTATTAATGCGAACTCGGGTCTTATTTTAATTATTCTTTATTATTATTATTATCATTTTTAAAAAAAATTACTATCATTATTATTAAAATATTTATTTACTTTTTTTTATTATATTAATAATAATAATAATAATAACATCCGGAGCAGTAGCAGCAACAACAGCTGAAGAAAAATCATTTCCGGTTGGAAAATTTTTTTTTTATGGCTCCAGGGTGACGTCGATACCGTCGTAAAAAAAAAATTTATTTATTTAATGATAACGATAACGATGATAAAGAGAAAATGTGATAACGAGAGGAAAAACGTTTTTTTTTCGATTGTGACGTAATAAAAAATTAATAATAATAATAATAATAGTTAATGGAGGAAGTAGTAGAAAAGTTTGAATCCTTTAAAAAACGTCATAGAGATAGTAATTACTAGAAAAGGAGTTTTAATTACTTTATGGGTTTTTTTTTATCGATAACCGATATAATCAATCATAATTTCCGGTTTCCGGGGTTTTCCCCGACTTCCTGCCTCTTCATCGTTTCGTTCAACTTTTTCCACGTTACGATAGGTCATTTTTGAATTTTTTTTTTGTTGTTTTTTTAACGAACCAATGTTTTTCTCCCTCCCTCTTTTGTGCGAGAGTGAGCCGGGGGCTAAGGAAAGGAGGGAGGGCGTTTATTGCACGATAAATTTTTTTGAAATGATGACGTCATAATTAATAATAATAATAGCGGAAAAAAAATAATAACTTACCTGTAACGAAAGCCACGTAAATGAATATGTTGAGAATCCAAATAATTGCCATAGCGAATATAAAAAATTAATTTTAGAATCGAATGAAATTCAATCAATCAATCAATCAATCCAATATAATTTTTTTTAGTAATCTTTTTATCATTATTATTATTATTACTCGCGACATTTTTGTTTAAAAATGAAAATTCACGAGTCATTTTCTTTTTTTAATATTTTTGTATTTTCAATGCATTATTTTTTTAAGAAAATTTCAGGAAAATTTTCCTTTTTTTCCGTTCTTTTTTTTCTTTTCTTTTCCTTTCGTTTATTTTCTTTTTTTTTTCACTTACGAAAGACACTTTTCTCTTCCGAAAATTGATAGAAAAAAAAAATAAGTAAAATGGTAATGATGATAATGGAGGGAGAAAAGAAAGAAAAAAACCGGAACGAATGGAACGGAGTAAAAAAATAAATTTTTTTTTATTTTTTTTTTTATTACTCTATGAAATTGAGAGAAAACGCAAAAAAAGTTTTTATTTAAATAGAGTAAAAAAAAAAAATTCCAGCGAGGAAAATTCCAAAAAAAAAAAAAACGAAAATATCAAAACACTCGGTAGATTTTTTAAATCGTTCGTACGACGATGACGACGACGGTTTATATCCCGTTCGCGCACGTAACTGGAAAATTTTTCGATTTTATCCAGCGTCTTTCGACACACGGATACGACTAAAACGAGGAAAATGTGTTTTCCCTACGTCAAATACCGCCAACATGACGGAGAAAAAAAAATTTTCTTTTTCTTTTTTTTTTTTTTGTCTTGTTTTTCTTCGAAATTTGCTCCCTCCAGACTGCGCAAATTTTCATGCGCTTTGTCAGTATTCTTTACACGTGTTATTTATTTGTTTATTTACATAATAATAATAATAATAATAATAATAATAATAATAATAATAATAATAATAAGAATAATAATTAATATTCAAATAATAATTTACTTATAAAAAAAAGTTTTCGCGTTTCATAAAAAACCGCGAATTTTCATTTGTTTCCAGCAAATTTTCAAAAAAAAAAAAGGCGGGAAAATTTAAATTCGAAAATATGCGAATTTTTAACTCCGAAAAAATTATTATTATTATCAAAATTATTATTATTTTCTTTTGTAAGAAACAATCTGTGGGAAAATATTTTTTGCTATCCGACGGATTAAAATTTTCAATGTGATAATAATAATAAAAATAATTATATCGTCGTTAAAAATTCTGGAGAAATGAAATTAAATTGTTGCGCGGTTAAAAAAAAAAAAAAACCCGCGAAATTTGAAATAATTAATCAAATTTGATAAAACAGTCGACTGGATAAAAACTGACTCCAGGAAAATGATGTAATTATGCTGCCATCTTGTTTTCCAACCTGGAAAATTTTTTTTGTTTTTTTTTTACGCGGCGACATAATTCACGTGAACGTTTAATAGATGGAGCTGAATGAAAAATAAAAAAAGGAAAATTCTTTTAATAAATTTTATTTTTTTATTTATTTATTGATAAATAAATAAAAATTAATAAATAAATTTATTAAAAATAAAATTTTAACGATTTGTTTTTATTAATAAATAAATAAATAATTACTTTCTATTATTAAAAAAAAAAGTACAAACAAGCAAAAATAAATAAATAAAAATGGCCTAATAAACTGAAATATTATTTTTAAAAAAACAGTCGTTTGTTGAAAAATTATCGAAATTTAAAAAAGAAAAAAAAAAGCGCGGGAAAAAAAATATAGGAAAAATGGGAGAAAAAGAGAAAAAAAAATTCATTCTGGCGTTCGTGTCTGTTCGCGTACGGATGATAAAACAGGAAGACGGGAACCGTCGAAGAGTGAACACGGGTTAAAGAAAAAAAACAAAATTTTTTTTTTTTGTTTGTTTTCGATCAACAAACAAACCGTTCGTACGTGTTCGTTTTTGTTTTGTTTTGTTTTGTTTGTTTGTTTGTTAATATAAAAACAAACGCGTTTTTCCACGTGTTTTTTTGTTTTGTGTTTAATTACTCTATGAATTTTTGTTTTTATTTTTAGTTTTTTTTAATATTTGTCGCGTTTTTTTTTTTTTTTTTCGGTTGTAAACAATATAATTTTCACGTGACGTATTATTTTTCAATTAATTAATGACGTCAAATTTAATGACGTAATCATTCAAAAACAAAATATTTATTTTTTTATTTAAATTGTAACTTTTTTTTTTCGTCTTTCATTTTTAACGTTTAATTTTCAAGTAAAACGTTTTTCGTTGTTGTTATTATTATTATTATTATTATTATTATTATTATTATTATTATTATTATTATTATTATTATTATTATTATTATCATTATTATTTCGCTTTGACGGTTTTTATATATATACATAAATATAAATTTCCCGGTGTTTCCGGTTGTTTTAAAATGAAATTCAAAACCGGAAAAAGTTAAACGTGACGTGAATTTTTTTTTTGTTATTGGTTTTTTGCTTGACACGTGGACGTAACGTGTGTTGAGAGGTGCCTTAAAGGTGTCGTCGTGAAAGGTGTCGTGTTGAGTGTCGTCGTCGTGCCTTAAACGTTCACAATCGTCATGTTGTATCGAAAATGATTCGACCAAGAGCGACGAGAGCTCTTGCCATAAACGGATTAACAATAACGGCAACGATAAGTCGCGATGACGAAACGATATTTAAAAAATGCGGTCAAAATCTACAAACGTTTAACGGTACGGTAAAAGAAGAAGAAGAAGATTGTAAGTATCACGTGACAGGAGAAGACGAGTCATTGGAATGGGAAAAATGGAAAAAAAGACGAGAACACTACGATAAAAAGAAAACAAACGGCAACAACAACAACAAAGAGAAAACTTTAGAAAATTCTAAAGATAGTTTGGATTTGATGTACGAGAAGAAAAAAATGGGTATGATGGGAAAATCATCGTCGGTTGATTTTCCCATAGGCGGAAAAGAATGTTTGAAAATTCAAGATAACGGTGAGAAAATCGACGAAGTACACAAAAAAAACGGAAATGATAAACCGGAAAAGGAAATCGGGGTTTTCGATACGGATGTTCAGGTCATACGTGAAAGTTGTATACCACGTAGCGTGTCCGATATATTGGATATCGAAAAAAAAAAAATGAAAAAAAATGAAAAAAAGGAAAAAAAAATTAAAAAATACCCGGAAATGGATTTGACGTTAAAAACCGGAAATAAATTTACGAAAAAATCCGAATCTTTCCATCACTTGACTCTACTTCCGTCGACGAAAAAGAAAAAAAAAAATTTTCCCATCGATAACGGTAACGATAACGTTAATGATGATGATAATAATGATAATAATTATGAATATTGTACGAAAAGGAAAAAAAATATAAAGTGCCTCGAATACGAATCCATCGTTTACGTCGATTTTAAATATGGTGATAACGTTATCAGCGGCGGTAATGGTGGCGGTGGCGGCGGTAATAAAAAGTGTAATAAAACCGGAAACGATAAAGACAATAAATTGTTTAGAAATTACCGATCTAGGAGTGCAACGATTCCAAGGAAATGGAGCGAATATAGCCTTTCTACTCCATCTACGACATCTGGTTCGTATTTATTCCCCTTCCTCCACCCCCAAACCAACCTCCTAAGCCCTCGCCCCCCAAAAAAAAAACAATAAGGGAAAAATTTCAGTATGAAATTCCACATCAACTCTCTTCTGCTACTCCTGCAAATGAGGTTATCAATCATATTCACACATTATCATCATCTTTTTAATGTTAAATAATGATAATAATGATAGTGATAATAATAATAACAATAATAATAATTCCAGTTTTTTTTATGGAAACATTTCACGTTTTTTTTTCTCCAGAAGACATTTTTTTTTTCATTTCTATGATGTATATGAACTACGTGAGAAAGAAAAAACATTAAATTTTTTTTTCAAAGAATTTTTCAAAAAAAAAAAATGGCGGGAAAATGAATGAATGAATGAACGAACGGTAAAGACAAAAAAAAAAGAGGAAAAAAGGAGGAGGAGGAGAAGGGGGAAAAAGTAATTTTAATTAAGAGAGGAGATGGGTGTAAGAAAAAAAAAGGTTAAAAAGGAAAATTTCAAAGGAAATTTAAATTAACTACGCGAAAAAGAGCGTAAAACGGAAATCGGTAAAAAAAAAAAGGAAAACGAAAAAGAAAACGTCTGAATAAGAAATCAGCCTTTTCTTAATAATTTTTAGAAAGAGAGAAAAAGAGAGAGAGAGAGAGGGAGGGAGAATGAGCGTTTTTGTCCTTTTCAAACTAATTTAAATTTTCATTTTTCCGGGTTAAATAGAGTTTGGATGGGGAGAGGAGTGGGGAGTTTGAGAAGGGAGGAGGTTGAGGCGAGTACAACCGGAAATCATGCTCGCGTCGTAGGAGTGATACGAATGACGAAAAACTAAAACCGGAAATTATCAAAATTTTTTTTTTCCTTTTGCGATCTCTGTTGTTTAGGCACACGCCCAAGCACGCACGCACTCCGTTCGTTTAATGACGTATATTTTATTTAATATATCATCATCATCATCATCATCATCATCATCATTATTGTTATTATTATTATTATTATTATTATTATTATTATTATTATTATTATTATTATTATTATTATTATTTTTAATATTTTTATTATTATTTGGGCCGATTTGAAAAAGGGGTTTAAATAAAATGTGAATAATAATAAAGAGAATAAACGTTTTCAAAAAAATTTTTTTTGTATATTTTTGAGGGTGTTTCAAAAAGTATTTTTTTTAAATTTTTAATGGGTGAGAAAAAGCGGGAAAAATGTCGTTAACTTAGACGTCGATGGTGTGAGATTAATTTTTCGATGACGTAATTTACGAACGAAAAAATTTGGCGGGAAAAAAGGAAAGGAGGATAGGAGAAGGAAAAAAGGGGGCGGTGAAAAAAATTTTTTTTCTTTTTTTTTTTTCCTAATTCGAAGAAAAAATTTTTTGATTTTTCCCCCGGGAGAGGTGGGGAAGAAAAGGGAGGGGGAGACGGAGAAATATATGCGAAATGGTAATTTTCTAGAAAAATTTGAAAATGCTTTTCTTTGTTTGTTTGTTTTTTTTTATCAGAATTCTTATCATTTGATAAGAAAATAAAAAAATCAAATTTTTTTTTTTTTTTTTTTGTCGTGGGTTTATTTGGGAAAAATTTTTCAGGCACGAAATTTGGTCAATTTTTTGTTTTTTTTCCATCTACTGCTGAAAAAATTTTTCACGCCGCTTGACCCGTCCACCCTACCCCCTCCTCCCAACTATCGCTTTCCCGTATCATTTTACGAAAGAAAATTTTTTTTTACCTTCCGTCGACAAAAAAAAAATTTTTTTTTTTTTATCATGAATTTGAGGAGGTAGAAAAAAAAAGAAAAAAAAGTGACGCCAATAAAATAAAGTTTAAAAAAAAAAACCTTTTTTGAAAACCTTTTCAACCTTTTGAATATATCAGGGGGAAAAAAAGAAAAAAAAATTTTTTTTTTTTTACTTTTTTTTTTCTTTTTATTTTATTTTATTTATTTTTCTGCCGAACTTATTTTCAAAAAATCGTTTATTTACTTTTATGACGTCATCACATGATTAAAAAAATTACCCACCCTCTCTCTCTCTCTCTCTTCTTAAAACGTTATATTGGAGACATCTTTTTTATTTTATCTTCTATCTTTATCTTTTTCATTCTTATTTATTTCGCTATATCTCATTCGGTATTTTTCTATTTTCTGTTTTCTTTTCTTCTGTCTCATCTTCTTTCTCTTTATCTTTTTCCAGTAATTCTGTCTTTTTCTATTTTTCCTCCCTCTGCCTTTTTCACTCTCTTTTTTTAATTTTTATTCTTATTTTCTCTTTTTTTATTAATCTCTCTCTCTTTCTTTTTCACTTTTCCTATTGACTCTCTCTTTTTTTACTTCCCCATGTCTCCTTTTCTCTCTTTTTTTCTTGTTTTTCTTCTTCTTTCATTACTTCCTCTCTTTGTCTCTCTCTCTTTGTCTACTTCGTTTTCTGCTCCTTTTTTTTTCCCTTCGATTCTTTTCCTCTACTTTCTTTCTCTCATTCTTTTTTTCCTCGACTTCCTTCTGTCTTTCTTACTCTTTATCTTTCTCCTAATTTTTGTTTCTCCTTTTTCTCCTTCAGTCTTTTTTCACACTCTTTCTTTTTCTCCTTTAATTCTTTCTCTTTCTTTCTCGTTTTCCCTTTTTTCCAAATTCTCCGCCTCATTCTCTTCTTTCTTTTACCTCCATCTGCTTTCTTCAGATTCTCTCCCTCTCTCTTCACTTTCTGTTTCTTTTTTACTCCTCCTACACATCCTCATCTTTTTTCTCCTTTAATTCCCTTTTTCTTTTTATCATTTCAGTGTTTTCCTCTATATCCCTCACTCTCTCTCATTTCCTTTTTTTTTTCACTTTTCCTTCAATATCAATCTCAAACAAAACAAAATCATTAATATAAAAAAAGACACGCTCGAATTTTCATAAATTTTCCATTTTTTTCCTTTTTTTATTTTTATTTTTTATAACGAGTTCAAATTTCAAAAAAAAATTTTTTTTTTACGTTTATAAACGTTTACCCTTTTTTCCTTTTTTTGGAGGGGGGAGGGAGTGAGGGATAAGGAGGAATTTGATATGAATTTTCTTTTGTTGTCGTTTTTTTTTTTTTTTTTTTTTTTTAATATTGGAAAACCCTCTCACATTTTCCAAAAAAAAAAATTTTTTTCTCATATGCATAACAAAAAAGTTATGAATAAAAAAAAAAAATTTTTTTTTTTATACATTCGACCATTATTATTATTATTACATCTTCTGCTAAAATTTTTTTCATAATTTATTTATTTATTTTTTTTTTGGGGGGGGGGGTTTATTATTATTAAATTTAATAATAAAAAAAAATTACCCCAGTAATAAATTTATTTATTTATTTTTTTCTTATAAAAATTCCAACATTTCTAGAACTTTCTTTTCTCCCTTTCTTTTCTTCTAACCGTATTTCTTCCCCTACTTTTTCCAGTTCAAAAATTTTTTTATTTAAAGGCCAGACAAACACACGCTAGAGAAAATTTCCAGTTATTTTCCAACTTCCGGTTTATAAAAAAAAAAAAATTACGGTGGTCAACTCAACGTATGTAAATATTGTTATTTAAATTTCAGTTTTTTTTTCTAATTTCACTTTTATTATTATATAAACAAAAAAACTCTACCCTTATAAAAACTACCCTTTAAAACTTTATTTTTAATTAGGGGTAGTTTTTTTTTTTTGTTTTATTTTATTACGGTAGTAAGTTTTGTGTTTTTACATGGACCCGAAAGAGTTATAGGAAGAAAGAGAGAGAGAGAGATTTTCTTTATAGTCTTCTCTTCTACCCCCTCCCTCACGCACCCCTTTTTCGTTTTTTCTTTTTCTACCCTCCAGCATTCATCTGGATAATTTTTTTTTTTTGTACGTCCGTAATACAATTAAATAAGGTTTAAGCACGTTTTTATAAATTTTCTCAACCGTAAATCATTTTTTTCTCCAGAAAACACACACAAAAAAAAAATCTGACTGATTTTTTTCTCTCTCTCTCTCTTTTTCTTTCTCTATCTCTTTCTCTTCCTTTTATTTAATTAAATTGGGTATTTTTTTTTTCAAGTTTCATTCATCCCTTTCCTTAGGTTTTTTTTTTTTTTTTGGAGGAAAACCTTTCCCCTGACCAAACCAGATGGATGAAATGCTGGAAAATTGGTTTTTAAGAAAAAAAAAAATTTAATCGGTGGGGAGGGGGGCAAACCGGATATTAATTTTTTTTTCTTTTTTTTTGTTCTTTTTATTAATTTCTTTATTTCAAAACTGGAATTTTTTTTCTTTTTTTTAATTACTTTTTTTTTCTTATCTTTCCCATCCCCCAACCAACCCTCCCCACTCCTTCCCCTTAACCCATGTACTTCCTCTTTTTTCTTCTTCTAATATTGATGATGATGATGATGATGATGAATCGTCAAATCGAATCGAATCGATAAAAAAAAAAAAAATAAGTCGGAATAAAGAAATTTTTGTCGGGGAATTAGTTAAATTAATTTTATCCGTATGATTACTACTTATCACACCCGGAATAATAATAATAATTTTTTTTTTTTCGTCTAGGTTTCAAAACGTTTTAAAGATGATGATGATGATAATATAATTATAAAGATCTTGAAGAATCTTAAAAAACAAAAAAAAAATCATTAAAATCGTTGAAATCGAAACTTTTTTTTTTCCTCTCGTTTCCTTTTCCGGTTTGAAAAAATTTCACTTTTCTCTTCTCCCATTTTTTCCTTTTTTTTTTTTTTAACTTTTATTTCATTACGATAACAATTGAGCCAAATTCTTTAATTTTTTTTCCATTTTCCCGCCTTTTTTTTCTTCTCCTTTTTCCGGTTTTTTTAAATTGAGTTTAACGTTGTACAAATGAGTTTTTTGTTCTCTCTTACTTCCGGTTTTTATTTTATTCATTTATTTTCCTTCCAAAAAAAAAGAAAAAAAAACGCAATGCGTACCTAGAAAATTTTTTTTTGTTTTTCTTCAGTTAAATATATTTTTTACTGAAAAAAAATTTTTGTTTTTTATTTCATTCATTCATATCATATCAATCATATCATTCATTCATTTCATTCGATTTTCAATTAAGAAATTTTTTTATCATTCTAATTAAAAAAAAAAAGACTAATAGGTAAATTATTATTAAGTAATAAAAAATTATTATTATTATTAATTATTAACCCCTTAAAAAATAATTTAAAGATATTAATAATAATAATAATAATAATAATAATAATGATAATGTCATGATAATAATTATTACCGTGTTTAACAAATTATTATTATTATTATTATTATATTTAAACGTAATTAATTTAGTTACTGGTAGTAAATTACTTTCTTTTTTTTTAACTTATGTTTAATTTACTTTATTTTTTTTATTTTTTATTACAGTAATAAAGCATTTTTCTAATTTTCCTTTTTTTTTTTTTAGTTAAAAAAAAAAAAATTTTATTCATTTTCCTCCGCTTTTTTCTACTCCTTTTTCATTCGTCTACTTACTCTTCTTTCTTGTCTTCCCTATAACATTCCCCTTCAGTCCTTCTTTCTCCCATTCTTTCATTCATCTTTCTCTCGTTCTTCTTCCCCGCTCGTTTATTCATGTTCCTCCTTTTTTTTCCCCGCTCTTGTATTCATTCTTTTTCTCATTCGTTTATTCCCCTTTTCCATTTCCTTCTTCCTCTTCATCATTCTCTTCCCTTCTTCTTCCCTTGTTTTTCCCCGATAACATTCCTTTCATTCACTTTCTGTCAAATACTCGCCCTCTTCATTTTTTTCTTCCCCTCTTTCGTTCATCTTCCTCCCCATTTTTTCCCCTCTCTTTCATTCATCTTTCACTCCTCCATTCTCTAATACTTTTAATCGTTTTTTCCCCCTTTTTTCCCGATAACATTCCCCTCATTCACATTTAGTCAATTATTCCCCTTCTACATTTTTTTCCCACACTTCATCATTCGTTTTTCTCCCCTCTTTTCTCTCATACTTTTATTCATTCTCCTCCTCCTTTTTTCTCCGCCCTCTCTCATTCGTTCATTTACTTTTCCTTCCCCTCTTCCCAATAACATTCCCCTTCCGAACTCTTTTCTCACACTTTTTCATTTGTTTTTTTTTCTCCCACCTACTCACTTTCCCCTATTTTTTACCACTATTTCATTATTTTCTCTCTCTCTTCCCCTCTTCTTCTTTTTCCCTCCTTCCCATCGTACGTAAAAAGTTTTCCAGTTTTATTTTTAATTCGTTTAGAAAAAAAAAAAAATTGAATTAAAAAATAAATTTTTATTTCTCGTCCGTTTGAGTAATTTTGCGCATAAAATTAATTATACAAAATATTTTTACCGTATTATAAAAAAAAAAGGCGGATGAAACAAAAAGTAAGGAAAAGAGAAATAGGGAGAGAGAAAGAGAGAGGAAGCGGAAATGGCATCGGGAAAAAGGTTTTTCCAATGTAAAGTTAAATATTAATTTGATGTAAAAAAAAAAAAAAAGAATAAGAAAAAGAGCTTTAACTTAATTAAAACTATAAATTACCGGAGGAAAAAGTTTTTTTTCCTTTTTTTTTTTTTTTTGTCTGAACATTCAAATCTGAACATTAAAAATAAAAAAAAATCACATTGAAAAATAATAATAATAATAATTGAGAAATATTGAAACCATTAATTAAAAGATAAATAAAATAAATAAAATAAAATAAAAATCCACTTAAGAACAAAATTAAGAATAAAAAAAATAAATAAAATAAATAAAAAGGAGAGAGAAAAATAAAATAACCATTTTACTTTTCCTTTTTTTCCTTTTTTGTGTGTTTACTCAACCTTTTATATATTACTCGACCTTTAACCTCCTTTTTTTCCTTTAAATATTTTTTCCTTCTTCTCCCTTTTTTTTTTTTTTTTTTTTTTTTTAATTTCAACGTATTAATTTTCGTTTAAAAAAATTTCTCACGCCATTATTATTATTATTATTATTTTTATTTAATAATAAATAGCAGAAGAAAAAAAAAGAGCAGAAGAAACGAAAATTTAAATAAATATTAATAATAATGATAATAAATTTTCCTAAAATTTGTATTTAATTTTTTTTTTTTTTCTTTACTAAAACTTTTACCGTGAAACATTTTTAAGTATTATTATTATTATTATCATTATCATTTTGATTTTCAGATGAAGTTGACGATCTTCCAGACGGTTCCTGTTTTCGTAGGACAATACATAGGCCAAATTTAAGAAGGAATTTAAATAGAAATTCAGCAGCTATAAGAACGGCAAACGTAAGTTGTTATGAAAAAAAAATTCAATTTTTTTAATCCATCGATCGAATATCGATTTTTTTTTTATTTATTTCCGGTTTTAAAAAAGTTTTCCATTTCCGTTTTAAGATTTTATCCGTGAACGACGTAATTTGATTTAAATAAACTGGAGAATATAAAAAAAAAACTTTGATTTTTTAATTTACCAATTTAAATTCAATTCTTAAATCGTAAAAAAAAAAAAAAAAAAGTTAAGAACGTAAAGACGTGATCGTTTTTTAAGAAAAATATTATTTATGTGTCGAATTCTCTCCCCCCCACGCGAAAATCCCCCTCTCCCCCTTTAATTTATATGATGGAAATAATCAAAAAAATAATTGTAACGGTTACGGTGCGAACAAACAGGGTTTGAAAAGACAAACAAAGAAACAAACAAAGAAAACGTCCGATTGTTATATAATTTTTCATTCGTTTTACGGAAACTTCCCCCCCCCACAAAATAAAAAAAAGGATTTTTCTACAAAGGGAAAAGGTTTTTACTCTTTCTTCCTACCTACCCCCCTCACCCACCCCACTCTCCCGACCCGGAGTAAGGTTTTTTGATTATGCAAATGTTTGCAAATTCAGTTAGTTGACTAACAACTAAAAAGTTTTGTTTGAATTTACTCGAATCCCCAAAAGAATTTGTAAGTTTTTTTTTTTTTTTTTTTTTTTTTTTGACGTAAACTTTTGAAAACTTTTTTCGAAAAAAAAAAAACTTCCCTCCCCTCCATTCTTCCTCCTCCAAAACTCTCCCTTTTTAAAGAAAAATAATCGGATTTAACAAAATAATTTCGGCCATTTTGTCCTCCCCCCTTCCAACACGGGTGGAAAATAAAGAATAAGAAAAAAAATTTTTTTCCTTAAAATTTCTCAATAAATTCTCAACGAGAGTGGCAGGGGGTGGGGTACGAGGGAACGGGGAGAGATAAAAGGGTAATTAATCAAAAATAAGATACGCCACTGAATTTTTTTTTCAGGATTTAGAGTAACAAAAGAAAACGATCCCTCCCCACTGCGCGATCGACGCTGCATATAAAAAATAAAACAAATTTTTAAACAATTTTTATTACGTAATAAATCAAAAAAAAGTTTTTTTTTTTTTTATTACCTGAGTAATTTAACGTCGTATCCTCTTCCAACGACCAATACCGTCGAGGAGGGGGGTAATTTATTACCCACTTAAATTTTTAAAACTAACGTTAAATAAACTACTAATCTTTTTACGTCAAACAATTACATTCGACGATTTTTTAATAATTATTACCGTCGTTGTTCCCACGGTTAAAAATCATTTACCCCCTCACCCCCACCCCCACTCTCTCTAACCGATTACCGTCACTCACCCCCCACCTACCCACCCTCCCTCAGCCCTCCCCATCTCCTCCAAATTTTCCATTCGAAAAAGGTTTTTTTTTATCCTTCGAAATATTATTATTAATATTATTAATATTATTATTATTATCATTATTATTATCATTATTACGTGATAAAAATTTCATACACGCGTACGTACGATAATATTGTATATTTATATATATACGTAGGTAGGTAGTGGTAGCAGAAGACTTTTTAAAGTGTTTTTAGAAATCCAGTCGTGTCTTTAAAAATAATACCGTTTCCTAAAAAAGAAAAATTTTTTTTTTTTTTTTATTAAAAAAATTATGTAAATTTATTATTATTATTATTATTTTTCGTTTTTTTTGAGGAGGTGGGGGAATGGAAATAGAATGTAAAAAAATCATTATTATTATTATTATATATTATTATAATCCTTTGTATGCGTGGGTATAAATATATATGAGAGAGAGAGAAAGAGAGAAGAAGAAGAAGGAGATAATATCAGGTTGAGATTTTTTTTTTATGAGTGAAGAAAACTGAAAAGGAAACGGAAACGGAAAAGGAAAAAGGAAAAGGAAGGAAAAAAAAGAGCGTAAAAATGTTAAGGTTTACTTACTTACTACGTATTTTAAAGAATTTTTCGAAAGGGAAAGGAAAGAAGCGGGGCGAGGGGAAGAAAGGGGAGCGAAATATTATTATTATTAGTATTTGCTTTTTTTGCAATGTTAAATTGTTATTTATTTAACGTTTTTTTTTTCTTTTGCATTTATCCTTTTGTTTCCTTTATTTTTTCGCGACTTGAGATTTGAAAAAAAAAATTGGTGGGTTGGGGGGGTGATGATGATGATGATGATGATGATGATGATAATGGAAAACGCATTTTCGTCGCGGTTTTATTGGAAGGAAAAAAAAAATTGGGGGCGGGGCGTTAATCCGAAAATTCAAAGTTAAAAAAAATAAAAATATTTTTCGTTTCTATTTACACGTCGTTTTTATTCATAATAATAATAATAATAATAATAATAATAATAATAATAATAATAATAATAATAATAATAATTTTTTTTTTTTTTAAACATTAAATCCGTTTTATTATTTTTTTTTTGGCATTTTTGTAAATACGCACGCGCACACGCACACAGTATTAAAAAAAAAGAATGAAAAGATTCGTGATATGAATGAATGAAATAATTCGTTTTCAATAAATGATGGAGGAGAAAAAAAAACGAATAAACGAACGTAATGAAATTTTATTTAAAGTTTTTTTTTTTTTGTTGTTATTCCGTCTGGGCGTTCGGAATAATTTTTATGATAAGAATCATAAATTAATTTATGAAATACGAACGTTTCCGTTAAAAAAAAAAAAAATCAACAAACGACGTTTTCGTTAAAACCCGTTCGATTTCTTACGCGAAAATTTTTTTTTCCCAATTTTATTATTACGAATAGAAACCCGTTTGCCGTTTGCCGCTCGCCGTTTGTCGTTTGCCGTTCGTCATTTTCCGTTCACAAAAATAACCGTCATATAATAATAATGATAATAATTCGTCAAATGACTACGAAAAAAATTTTTTAAAATTGCGAAACATTCCATCGTATAATTTTTGTTTTACTTAATAATAATAATAATAATAATAATAATAATAATAATAATAATAATAATAATAATAATAATAGTAATAATAAAACGTAAAAGTTCATTTTTTTCACTCCAGCGAAGCCGCAAATAGTTTTGGAATCGTAAACTGGAAATTTTTTTTTTTTTTAATTAATTTTTTATTACTCGGAGAAAACGAACGAATTCGAATGTTATTATTGTTAACGAACTAACTAACTGGAGAATGACGTCATCGAAAAATTTTTTTTACAAAATATACTCGAATCAATAATTTAAAACTTTTAATATCACCCCCTCCCCCAATTCCTCCTCCTCTCCGATGAGGAAGGGAAAAAAAAAAATTAATAACGATTAACGATCGATCGACACACATTTTTCAGGAAAATTCTACGATGATGATGATGATGATGATTTGAAAATCATCAAAAGCGTGACTTGTTAATGAAAAAAAAAAAAAAAATTAACCGATACTCGATACGATCGATCGATCGATCGATCGATAATATCGATTGCGATAAGTAATGGTACGTGTTATTACGTCACAGAAAGTTTTTTAAACGATCGGCAAATTATTATTACTCGTTGGGGAGGTGGTAATAAAATAAAATAAAATAAAAAATTTTAATCAAAAGGTCATTTTAATTAATATTGATTTTAATTTTTCGTGGAAGCAGATAATTAACATAACTCTAAATACACGTTTATGATGATGATGATTTAATGACACGTGTAATTGAAAAATATTTTTTTTTATTACGACCTTGAACTTTTTGATAATTTTTTATTATCATCATCATCATCATCAAGTTATCAGAATTGTCGCTTGTTACGAGCGTTACGTTTTCTCGTTGAATCCGCTCTCTCATCTTTATTTCCTTTCGTAAATATTATTATATCGTGTGAGATTTTTTTATCTGATACTAAGAACTCTGGAATTGTAAATTCTAAAAAAAAAAAAAAACAAATGATAATGATAACTCTTATCAATAACTCTTATTACAAAATTAATTTATTATTATTATTACGTTTACCTATAAATGAAGTCACGTCGTTAAAGTTAATAATAATAATAAAATTTTATATAAATAAAAAAAATTATTATTATTATTATTTCTTCAGACTTTTTTTTTTTCTCCAAAAAGAAAACTCTATCGTAAATCAGGTGAAAAGTTTTTTTTTTTTCTTTTTCGTTTTTTTTTCTTTGTTAAGGTAATAATAAAAATGATAATAATAATAATAATAATTTTTTTTTTTTTAATTTTTTCCTTCACTAAGCAAACGGAGTGTAATTTTTTATATTTTTATATTTTTTTTTTATTTTCAGGGCATCCAACATTGCGATCTGAAAAATAATTAAATTTATTTATAATAAAAATAAATGAGAAAAGGTTGTCGGGGGTAGGAGGAAGAGGGGGGAAGGGGAAAAAGAAATAGGGAATGAGTAATAACTTTAATCTCTGGAAAAAAAAAAATTTCTTCCTTTCCTCCATCCCTTCCTCTCTCTCCCTCCTTCTCTCCCTCCCTACTCCCTCCTTTTTTTCCTTTTTTCCTTTGTATAATCCTCCGTAGAATTATTATTATTATTATTTTTTTTTTTAAATTAAGTGCATAAAGTAAAAAATATATATAAAAAAGAAAAAAAGGTTGAAAAGCACGAAAAACGAAAATAATAATAATAATAATAATAATAAGTTTTTTTCTTTTCTTTCTTTTTTTTTATTACTTTAATTAACAGGTAACGAAACTCGGCGTTAAATAATAATAATAATAATAATAATAATAATAATTTTTTTTTGTTAACAAGAAACAATGAAAAGTTTTAATAAATAAAATTTTACGCGTGGATCGAAAAAAAAAAGAAAAGAAAAAGGAAAAAAAAACGACTTCCGGTTTTTTTCCTTTTTTTTTTTTTTTAAATTTTCGCGGGTTTTTTTTTTTTAAAGTCCGCCATTTTTTTATACCGTTGCGTGCATTAAAATTGTTTTTTTTTTGTTTGTTTTGCGTAAGAATTTTTCACACTCTCGTTTATTACAATTCTCTTAATTATCACGTTAGTAAAAAAAAAAAAAAGAATGTCTGGGTCAAAGGTCACGGATATTTCGTGAAATTTAACGCGTTTTTTGTCTGAAAGGTAACTAGGCTTTGAGATTAATTACACGAAGAAATTTTTTTTTTCTCGTAAAAGGTAAACCGTTTTTGAATTGACCAATTTGTTAATTCGAAATTGACTGACCACGCATCTGAGAACGTTGACATTAAAAACTTTTTATATAATCGTAATCAGCGCACGCACTCACGCACACACGCACACACATCAATCAAAATTTAATAAATATCGAAAAAGAGTTTTTCTTTAAAACAATGCGCGTTCGGGAAGCTGCAGCAGCAGGAGCAACAGCAGCACACGCTTTCACTTTTTTTTCACTGGTTTTTCTTCACCGGATGCGACGTTGCCACATTTATTGAACGTAACGTTCGAAATTTAAATCGCATCATTAAACAAACAACCGACCATACGTTACATTTCGAAAAAAAACGCGCCTTTTTTTTTTAAATTCGATATCGAGATAAAAATTTCGATAAATCGAAATCGAATGTGATATTTTTCACATTCAAACGGATATGTAATTAATCCTTTTTAATTTTATATGTATATAAATAAATAAAATCATCAGCAGGTGAATTTTTATAACGGAAACGAGCGGAAGTAAACGGAAACGAACGAAAATCAACGGAAAATTTATTATTATTATTATTATTATTATTATTATTATTATTATTAATTTTTTTGTTAGAAAAAGTAATTAAACGATAAAATAAATCAGAGAGTTGGGAAAAATTAATTAATTAATTAATTTAATTTAATTATAAAAGGGGAAATTTAATTTTTTTTTTTTTTTTTTACATTTAATTTTATTTACATTTTTTATGAGAAGGTAAATAATTATGATGATAATGATAATAATTACGCGTGCGTTTTTTGTGCGTGTTGAGAACGCGGAAAACGGTGGGGGGGGGTAGGAGGAAAGGAAAAGAAAAAAGGAGGAAAATTTGGTAACTACACACTGCAATTTAATTTTGCATCTTTTTTTTTTTAAACCCAAAATTGACGAGAGAGAAAAAGAGAAAAGGGGGGAGAGGGGGCGGATAGTGACGTGTAAGAAGAAAATGAAAAGGATTATAAACCATCACCGCCACCACGTGATAATCTCATTGAATTTTACTTGTGTTAAATTTAATTAATTAAAAATTATTTTTACGTTTAGAGATACTTGAAACGACGACGACGACGACTCCATTTTTTTTTTTTTTTTTTTTTGAATCTGCTGCCACGATTAATTTTTTTATTTATGTAAATTTATAACGTTTTTAATAATAATTAATTTTTTTTTTTCATTCACATTCGAGTCGTCGTCGATTTGTCATCGCGTTGTGTGTTCATCGTGTTGAATTTTTTTTTATTGAAATGTGATCGACGAACGGGCGAACGGATGAACGGGCATAACGCACGTTAAACCTGTTTATCATTTTTTATCGTACGAACATAAATTTTTTTCTTTTAAATGCTATATTGATGGTTGTTTTGGTTCGCACGAGACGAAAATATTTTATACGTTTTTATTGTCTCTAGAACGAACGTTTTTCTTCACTTAACTAAGAATAATTCAAAAATATAAATATTTAAAATGGCGTATAACAAAACAAAATAAATTACGTCATGATTTTTATTATTATTATTCTAATTCAAAATGAAAAATGTTTATTTTATATAAATCCAAAACAATTCCAAACGTAATGAAAAAAAAAAAAAAAAAAAATTAAGCTGCACACCATTTTATATCACCACCGTGAATGGTGGCACTTATTATAAAAACGTTTAATAAATCAAAACCGGAAACGGTTAAGGGTTGTCACACCTTTTTTTTATATAAACCGACAACTGAATAACGAATGTTTTGTTAACACCAACAAAAAAAAAAAATTATTATTATTATTAAAACAACACTGAGTTTTTATTATTTTTATCCCACCTTTTTAACTCTTTCCTCTTCCCTCCCTCTCTTTCTCTCTCTCTTTTTTCTGTTGCCACCGCCTACGCCATTAACCGTTTTATGAAAAACACAAAAAAGGATTATTAAATTGTTTTTTTTTTTTTTTTTTTTTTTGGCTTGCGAAAAAGTTTTTAACTATAAAAATATTCATAATGAAAAATTTTTTTTTTTTTAATTGAAGAAAATAACAAACGAAATGGAAAAAGGTTTTTGACAACAACCGCCACCACCACCGCCACCTTTCGGCGGGGGCGGTTGTTATCATGAAAAGAAAACAAACGAATCCCTCCCAAACGATGTTTTTAAATAAAAAAAAAAAATTAAAAACGATTTGAATTTTTCGAGACGACGTAAATTTTTTTTCTAATTTTTAAAAAAAAAAAAAAAATGAGGAAAATTTTGACGTGGTTTTAGATTATCGTTTTTAAACTTAACTGGTGATGAGGGAAAAATTTTTTTTTTTTAAAAAGCGTATAACCGTCGTTAAAAGTATACAAATGTGATTTCTTCCGCCATTTTTTCCTTTTTTTTTCGTGTTTTCCATGGAGAAGAAGAAGAATGGAAAGAAAGAAACAAAAGAAAAATTTAGTCACGCTCAAAACGACGATAAATTTTTTAAAGAATTGCCATCTAATCGGTAATAAATTATCAAAAAACTTTTTTTTTCCATGTTTTGTAGCAAAAAAAAAAAAAAAAGTTTTGCGATTATAACAAAAAAAAAAAGAAAACTTTCTATTATCGATGTAATTTTTTTTTCCAGCTTTTCTTTTTTTTGTTGAATATCGATTTAAAGTTTTTTTTTTTTTTCTTTTTGTTTGTTATATAAGCATTATAATGTTATTATAAACATTAAACATTTTTATGTTGTTTGATTTTTTTTTTCTTAACAAAAAAAAAATTAAATGCCAAAACAATTTTTATAAAACATTATTTTAAAAAAGTTTTAAAACTAAAAAAAAAAAACTTGATGTCGTTTTTCTTTTTTTTTTTTTTCTCATTCCCAAAAAAAGAAAACTTTTCACCTGTTACGATTGAAACAAACAAACAACTTTTCTGGTTGGTTTTTTTGTTTTGTTTTACTTAATGTATAATCCACCAAATTTTTTATTAGATTTTTTTTAACAAATTAAAAAAATACTTGTGAAATTTGTTTTGCCATGTTTTTTTTAAAATCAATATTATTATTATCATTATTATTATTATTATTATTATTATTATTATCATTATCATGGAGACGAATGAAAATTAGAATTTTTTTTTTTTTACAACGAAACGAATTTCAAATTTTCTTTCTTTTCTGCGGGAAAAAAAAAATTTTTTTTTCAATTTTTACATCGTTATAACTTTAATACTTTTTGTTTTTTAAAAGAATGAGGGAGGGGTGACGTCATTTTTATGACGTAATAAATTTCATTTGTTTTCTAGGATTTGTTTTAATAATAATTTTTTTTTTTTTTTTCCGAATCGTAAAAATTTGGAACGGATCCTGTCCGTCTTGTGAAATTATTGAACTCGACTGATTCTCTTCGATTTTTCTTTTTTTTTTTACCTGATGTTGTTATCATTATTATGATTATTATTATTATTATCGAACCTTCCATGCACAATCTGGAGTTTTTTTTATTCATTCGTTCGTTCGTTCCAGATTTTTTTACGATTCGATCTTACGTAAAAATAAATCTCGTCGATGGAATTTTTCGGTGATTTTAAAAATTCACTCCGACTTTTAAATTTCCACGCCTATCATCATCATTATCATCATCATTATTATCATCATCACCATCATCATCATCATCACCATCGTCGTCGCCGTCGTCGTCGTCGCCATTTTTTAAAAAACAATTTCATAGTCGATTTTTCACGAGAGGAAAAAAAAAGGAACTTTAACGAACGGACGAACCGAAAATAATAATAATTATAATAAATAAAAAAATTTCCTGGATACGGTCTCGAGTTATATATATTTATATATATATATATATATATATATATATATATATATATATATATATCGTAAAGAATTTATTTATTATTTATTTTTATTTAAGTAAAGAATTTCAAATATTTATTATATAATTTTTTTTTTTTTTGGGGAAGTTCGAGTCCAAAATATGAAAAGTGAAAAGAATTTCAGTTACTTGAAAATGTACCTACGGTAAAGGGGGGGGGGAAAACTGAGTTAGCAAGGTATTTACAAATATTTTATGTAAGAATCTGAAAGAGAGAGAAAGACAGAGAGAGGGGGGGAGAGGGAGCGTGCGTAAAAATTTAAAGGAAATGCTAATGATAAAGTATTGGAGATTTTATCCTTTAACCTTTTTTCATAATAATTTTTCATATTGATCGAAAATAAACAAAAAAGAAAAGAAAAAAAATATGAAAATGTTGAAAAACAGGTTAGGAAAGAGAAAGAAAGAGAGAGGAAAAGAGAGAGAAAAACACAAACAGGGAAAAGATAAGAAAGACACAGAGAAATAGGCTAATAGGAGGAAAGGTAGGAGAGAGAGAGAGAGAGAGAGAGAGAGAGAAATAAGCAGAAAGGGAAAGAAAAGAGAAAGAAAAAAATAGGAAAGAGAAAGAGAGAGAGAGAGAATAAAAAAAAGTAGAAGTTAAGATATTTATTCCTACCTTTCGTACAAGAGTCGCGAAAAAATTTTAAAGAAAAAATTTATTAAATTCTAACGTTATAAATATTTTTAAAATACAAAAAAAAAAAAAACAAAACAATGAAATGAAAAGGAAAGAGAGAGAGAAAGAGAAAGAGAGACTGCGTGCGTGTACGTGTGAGAGAGGGAGAGAATTCAAACCTAACGAAAAAGGAGAGAAAAAAATAAAAGAAACAGTAAAAAAAAAGAAAACAAGAGGAAAAACAGAAAGAAAAAAAAAGAGAATAAAAAAAATCGAATAGAGAAAGAATAGATAACAAAAAGAAGAAGAGAGATAGAAAGAGAAAGAAAGAGAATTAGAAAAGAAAAAAATCATATAATAGAGGAGTAATAAGCAAAAAAAAAACAAAACAAAAAAAAATGAAAGAAAAGAAATAAAGATTAAGAGAAAGAAAGCGAAAGAGAAAGAGGGGGGGAGAGAGAGAGAGAGAGAGAGAGGGAGAGATAAAAAGGTTGAAAGGTTTATATTTATGCAAGAAACGTGCAGAAAAGGTTTTTCTAAAAAATTTTCTTTTAAATAAAAAAAAAACAACAGCAACAGCAAAAACACTGAAAAAGTTGTTAAAAACATAAAAACAGTAAAAATTAAACGTGAATGAATTTGAGCGATGAATTAGAAAAAAAAAAAAAATCAAATGAAAAAATGTGGAGAAGAAAGTTAATGCCCCGTTCGTTTCCTTTGTTTCCAACGAATAAAGGATAAAATAAATTAAAAGTAAAAAAAAAAAAAAAAAAAAAATGGTGAGAGAGGATGAGAAAAACATTTCGCTTAAAAACTTTCTAGAAAAAAAAAAAAAAAAAAACAAAACATCTGTTCATCATCATCATCATTATCATTATCATCATTCTAATATTCGTAAAATGAAATAAAATTTTTACGTGTAAAAAAATTTTTCTTTTTTTTTCCTTTCTTTCCTTCCTCCCACATCCAATTACATAAATCATCATTTTCTTTTATTTTCCGCCATTTTTAAAATTATAATTGAATAGCTAACGATAATAGTAATTATAATAAAGAAAGAAAGAGGGCGCGCAAGTGCAACAATGGTTGTCAAGTGGTGTCATGCGTTTATACGTTATGTTAAATTATTTTAATTAATTTTAATAGTTTTATTTAATAATTTAGTTATTAGTTATATATCAAAAGTTTTGTTTTTGTGTCTAGTTTATTGTTATATAATTAGTTTTTTATATTATTTAGTAATAATTATGTTATTTTAAGTTTAAATTTACAAAATGTCAAAGGTTTATCGTGTGACAAAAAGAAGCGTGGGTAATAAAAAATCTTAGATGATGGCTTAGTACATTTGATTATTATGGGGTAAGTCTTCGTTTTCATACTTGTATTTTACATGCAAAAACGTTAGGTTAACCAAAAATGGAGCCAAAATGGCCAAAAAAAAAAAACAAAAATGTTTTAATATTATACATTTATTTGGTTAATTACAGTTAGTTTAAGTAAATATCTTTTCCATTTCTGATCATAAAAAACAAGAGTTGGAGTAATTTAATAATAATATTTATTAATAATGATTGATTTGATATATATCAATTTAGTGTACAGATTTCTATACTGTAATATTAAAGGGTTAATTTACTGATTGTTGGTTGTTTTAAGCCTTCTCTTGATTTAGTTTGTTTCATTACAACATACTGTATCATACAGATGGTGTGATACTCTCTATAAACCTAAATCAAAGTCAGGGGGAATTGGGTAGCCCTCATGTTAGTTGATTTTAGTGTAAGGTATTATGAAAAGACACAACAGACTCCATTTTATAATTGTACATCTCTTGATTTGATTATAAGTAGTTGAACTATATACTTTCTGTCATACTAAGTAAAAATAGAGGTAATTCAATAAAAATACTTGTAATTAGTTAATTCATTGCATCAGGTAGATGTAAAATCTTTGTACTCCTAGTGTAAATCTATGGATTGTACATTACTTTAACTCTTTTATTAAGTTGGTTTGTTTCATTACAGCATGGTGTATCATAGAGATAATGTGATACTCTTTTTAAATCTAAATCAAAGTCAGGGGGAATTGGTAACCTATATAATAATTGATTTTAGTGTAAGGAATAATGAAAAAAAACAATGGACTCCATTTTGTGATTGTACTTCTCTTGAGCTGATTATAAATAGTTAAGCTTAATACCTTCTGTTACACTAAATAAAAATGGAGGTAGTTTAATAAAAATACTTGTAATTCATTAATTCATTGCATCAGGTGGATGTAAAATTTTTGTAGTTCTGTTTTTAAGTGTGAATTTCTTGATTATACATTACTTAAACCCTTTGCTTGAGTTAGTTTGTTTGATTACTACAAAGTGTATCATAGAGATAGTGTGATATTCTCTATAAATCTAAATCAATGTCAGGGGGAATTGGGTAGCCTTCATGTTAGTTGATTTTAGTGTAAGGTATTATGGAAAGACACAACAGACTCCATTTTATAATTGTACATCTCTTGATTTGATTACAAGTAGTTGAACTATATACTTTCTGTCATACTAAGTAAAAATAGAGGTAATTCAATAAAAATATTTGTAATTAATTAATTCATTGCATCAGGTGGATGTAAAATCTTTGTACTCCTATTTTTAAGTGTAAATTTACTGATTGTTGGTTGTTTTAAGCATTTTTTTGAGGTAGTTTGTATCATTACAACATAGTGTATCATAGAGGTAGTGTGATACCTTCTATAAATGTGCATCAAAGTCAGGGGGAATTGGTTAGCCTTTATGTTAGTTGATTTTAGTGTGAGGAATTATGAAAAGGCACAAAAGTCTCCATTTTATAATTGTACATCTCTTGAGCTTATTATGAGTAGTTCAGCTAAATACCTTCTGTCACATTAAGTAAAAATGGAGGTAATTCAATAAAAATACTTGTAATTAATTAATTCATTGCATCAGGTGTATGTAAAATCTTTGTACTCCTAGTGTAAATCTATGGATTGTACATTACTTTAACTCTTTTATTAAGTTAGTTTATTTTATTACAGCATAGTTTATCATAAAGATAGTGTAATACTCTCTATAAATTTGAATTAAAGTCAAGGGGAATTGGTAACCTATATAATAATTGATTTTAGTGCAAGGAATTATGAAAAGACACAATGGACTCCATTTAATAATTGTACTTCTTTTGAGCTGATTAAAAGTAGTATTTGAGCTAAATACCTTCTGCCATACTAAATAAAAATAAAGGTAGTTTAATAAAAATACTTAACATTAATTGATTTATTGTATCAGGTGGATGTAAAATCTTTGTATTATTGTTTTTAAGTGTAAATTCACTAAGTTTATATTATTTTAAACCTTTTCTTAAATTAGTTTGATTCATTATAACATATTTTGCCATATGTTTAGTGTAAAATTGTCTTTTAATTTTTAATATGATTAAAGATGATTAAGTGTAAAATTCTGAACTGCATTCAGAATACTTGAGTTTATAGGTACAAAATTGTAATTTGTATATTGTGTGCATACATTAAGGATGGAATGCATGAAGGAACACGTTGTATGATAACAGATTAATAATTGTAATAGAGCAAAATGAGAACAATCTAAAGACAGTAAACAAATCAAATCTTGTTCTACTGTTGGCCTGAATAAACTTTTGACAAGGTTGTGAATTTCACTTCTCCTGTTCCTGGTTATTTCAGTACAGGCCCAGTACAGGATATAACTTGTTTTCATCAAATAAGAAGGTTTCAGTGAGATTTACAAGAATTGTTGTGATGTCACAGGTTGTAACAAGATTAGGCATGCAGTATCACTGATTTTGAGGCATTTATTTCTTAGGGATCGACAGGTAGAAACCTGGAATAAATGTAGAAAAAGCTTTGACAAACATTAAGACGAATCGAAAATAACAATATCAACTTTTATTTACTGTATGCGGAGAAAAAAAAATGATGACGACGACGACGATATCAAAAACGACAAAATAAAATTCATTGAAAATTTCAAATATTTAAGTCATTATTCTTCCACATCCGTTTGACGTAGAACTTATAAAAAGTGGCAGCAGATTCCAATATTCATTTCGAAAAAAAAAAAAAAAAAAAAACTTTTTCGATTTACTTTTCCTATTTATTTTTACTTTTTTTTTTTTTTTTTAACTTCCAAATGGATGGATGAGAGTCGTAATCGTGAGGCAAAGCGGAGAGGGGAGGTTGCGTGTAGGTGAGCGTGATTGGGCGGAGGGGGGTAAAAGGGGGTGTTAAAAATTTATTTATTTTCAAAAGTACTCATTATTCTTTTTTTTTTTTTTTTTTTTTAAAAAAAAAACTGATAGGTGAAAAAGAAAAGAAAAGAAAAAAAAATGTTTTTCAATTTAAAATTTATTTATTTTTTTTTATTTTATCTTCTCGTTATTTGCATTTGGCATTTTGTGATGAAAAATAACAAACAAACAAAATTTCATTCGATTCGTTTGTTTGTTTGTTTGTTTTTATCCCTTGTTTTTTAACAACAACAACAACAATTTCATTATTTTTTAAATTTTTTTTCTTTTGCCTTTTCCTTCCAAAAAAAAAAAATTTTTTTAAATTAATTTAATTATTTTATCCATTAATTTCTTTTCCATTTTTTTTTATTTTTCTCCAGCGAATATTTATACGTTTTCCAGAATTTAAATAGACCTACGATAATCACGTGCCATCGTTTACACAATCATATTCCAGGCATTTTAGTTTTTAATCCTTTGTTTGAATGATTATCACAAACGCGCGACATTTTCCCATCGTTTTCTACTATCATTTCCAATCGAACCGGAAATGTAAACAATAATAATAATGATAATAATAATTGAAAATCCGGGGGATTTTATTCACGTTTAAATTTCTCATTTTTTAAATCCCACGGATTTTTTTTTTTTTAAATAATAATTATCACCGACCGGGTCACGTTTCTCCAGTAAAAATTAAATAAATCGATCGTTGATAACATTATTTAAATAATGATAATGATAATTTAACTGGAGAAAAAAAAATCCTCCGGGTTATTTTTAATAAATAAATATTTGTTTTTATCATTTTTTCCGAACCTACCTCCCCATTTTTCGAGGGGGGGATTAGTATTTACCTTACGGTGTAATTTATTTTTAAGGTGAATAATGCGATGATATTCGCACGTTTTTTCTCTACAATCACGAATTTCTGGAGTGAAAACAAAAAAAAAAAAAATTAAAGGGGAGATGATAGATGATGGGGGGAGCATGGGGAAGAAGGGAGAAAGAAAGAACAATGAATCGATTTTGTAAAGAAAAAAAAAAAGAAATTTCATTTATCGATTTTATTCAAAGTAAAAACTTTAATACCAATCTTGAAAACTTTTCCAAAATCTGGACACTTTTCTTTTCTCTCTCTCTCTCTCTCACTTTCTCTCCAGAAAATCTCTTTTATTGGTTTCATTTTGACACTTTTGTTAAAGATAAAAAGACCTCTGAAATTCCTTTGGACTCTTTCTTTCTTTTTTTTTTTTTTTACTGAAAATCTTCAACTTCATCCGCAGATCCCTTCCCCAATTTTTTTTTTTTAAAGTGGCGAAATTTTTTTTTTTTTGTTACACTTTAAATAATAAATTAAATTACGACGGAAAATAAAAAAAAATTTTTTTTCTTTTTTTTTTTTTTTTTGTAAAAATGATCTATAAATTTATAGTGAAAAAAAATGACTATAAAATAATAATAATAATATAAGGAAACGATCTCTATAACTAGAAAATATAATAAAAAAATTTTTTTTTTTTTTTTTTTGAAAAAAATACGAAATAAAATGTTTTTATTTGATAAAAAAAGTTATCATTATTATCAATATCATTATTATTATCATTATTATTACTATTATTATTATTACCTTTATTATTATTATTATCATTATTATCATCCTAATTATCATAAACATTA
>NW_002987876.1:268831-283187 GCF_000006295.1 Pediculus humanus corporis | reverse complement strand
TTATTATTATTATTATTATTATTATTATTATTATTATTATTATTATTATTATTACGTATTTTTTTAAAGTTTTAAATATTTTATTTACGGTTTTTGTATACGTTTACGATCGAAGTTTTACTTTTTACTTTTTTTTTTTTTATGTTTTATTTTATTTTATTATTATTATTATTTTTTTTTGTTTTTTATACGAATGAAACTAATTAAAGAAGTTGTTTAAAAAATAATAATAATAATAATAAAAGTTTAGAAAAGAAAAAAAAAAAAGGAAGAAAAGGAAAAAAGGCAAACATAATTTTGTTATAGAAAAAAATATTTTCAGAGAAAAAAAAAAAAAACAAAAAAAAAACAAAAAAAAAACGAAACAAAACGAGAAAAAAAAACGTAAATTGATATTTTTTATTTATTATTTTTTAATGTATAAACACTTCTTCTTTCGTTGAAAATTTTTTTCCTTTTTTTTTTTTAACAAAAAGTATCATTATCGTTAACTTTTTTTTTTTCTGCAAGGGTAGTTGTTACTGCTGTTGCGATGATGTTGTGTGTGTGCGCGTGCGCGTTTCCCGTAATTGAAAACATTTCACGTCAAATGAAATTTTTCTTCATTTTTCTTTTATTTTTCCGTTAAATTTTTTTTCCTTTTACTCAATGCCACTGCTACCGCTTTTTAAAGTTTTCGTTAAATTGACAGATGATAAGTCGAGTTTTAGTGAATTACAAAAATTCTTTTCCGATCGATCGAAAACTTTTCTCGCTCCCCTCCTCTTTTTTTTTTTTGAAACGTTGGTAACACTGATACGAAATTAAATTAACGAACGATATCGAGAAATAAAAAAAAAAAAAAAATTTTGTGTATTTCGATTGAATGAATGGATTAAAAATAATGACGTCATTATTATTCGTTTTCTCGAATCGAAAACTTTTTTATTTTATTTTTTTTTTTGGTATTTTTAGTAACACAGTAACGAAACGATAAGGAGGAAAAAAAGGGGGTCAAGGTCAAATCGTTTAAACAATATCTTTTCGCACCTGACGATCCGACCGATTAATTTTTTTTTTCTTTTTTTTTCTCGTTTTTTCCGAAGCGGTAAAATTTAATATGAAATCGTTTTTTACGTTATGACGTAAGCGTAGATTCTATCGTGTCAGCAGAAGCTAAAAAAAATTTAGTTCTTCATAATTGTCAATCAATCAATCAATCATTTAAAAATTTCATACGCACACATAACATATTTTCCTGGAGTATTATTATTATTATTATTATTATTATTATTATTATTATTATTATTATTGTAGTTATTATTATTATTATTATTATTATTATTATTATTATTATTATTATTATTATTATTATTATTATTTATAGCGCAAAGTTATGAAGAGTAACTCGCTAATTATCATAAATTTCGCCGAGAAAAAAATGTTTACTTTATTTCTTTATTTATGTAAAAATATTTATTTATTTTTTTTTACATAACAACACAAATCGCCACCGGAAATGGTTCCGCACGCTCACGCGCACTTCCCCACTTTCTAATTTTATCATAGTTATCAAATATCAAACATAAACTAATTATTACAATTTTTTTTTGAACTGCCAAAACGTGAAATGTCGAAATTTCTTTCTTCCGCCCTCTTCGCCCCCCCCCCGCCGTTCCCCGAATAAAATAATTAAAAAACAAAAATGGCGGATTTGCGCCCGAAACGTTAATGACGTCACAACACACACACACAAAAAAAAATTTAAATTTATAAATAAAAATAAATAAATAAATGAAAAAAAAAAATTGTGTATATATTTAAAAATGCTGGAAGGTTTTTGAAAAGGTATATAATTGTATACGTACACAACGCACACACGCACTCATAAACTCGTGGAATTAGATATTTTAATGGAGAGAGAGAAAGAGAGAGAGAGAGAGAGAGAGAGAGAAAATATTTTTAAAAATATATATATATATATTTCACGCGTTTGTTTACGATACGATGATGACAATCGTAACGTTAATAATAATAATAATAATGGTTTAATAAGGAAAAAAAATTAAAAGAAAAAAAAACTATTTAATTATTATTTATTATTATTATCATCATCATCATCATCATCGTCATTATTTTTCTTTTTCCAAGGTTAAACAGGTTTAAGTTCAGTCTTGGGCGGTGGGTAGCAGCAGTAGTAGTAGTAGCAGTCAGTCCAAGTCAGTAGAGTTTCAAATGTTGTTCAGTAAAGTTTATTACGTTTTTTATCATCATCATCATTATTATTATTATTATTATTATTTTTATTATTTGTCGTGAGTTCGCGTCAAATCCACGCGAGTGAAAAATAAGAAAAAAAAAAATATTTTTTTTCTTTTTAAAGTAAGTTAGTTAGTCTACGACGAAACATACGACGTCGTCGTCGTCGTGGTTGTCGTTGTTGTTGTTATCGTGCGTTTGTAGCGAATCGCGTTTGTTTTTAATTTCGTTTGTTACGAAAAAAGTGTGGCGTGTTTTGTGTGTGTGTGTGTGTTTAGTAAAAGCGTACGTTTTAATTTTTTCTCCGAAATTTACGTATTTGTGAGAGTGTTTTGTGAAAACCCAACAACGACAAACAACAAACAACAATAACAACCTAAAATTTTAAATTCTAGGTTTCCGATTGTTATTTATTATTATTATTATTATTATTATTATTATTATTATTATTATTATCATTCCTGGGAATTTTTTTTTTTTTTTTTTTTTTTTTTTTTTTTTTTTTTACGAATGCGTTACGGTACTTAAATTCTTTCGATTTACTTATTTATTATTATTATTATTTTCAATTTCGTCTGCTATTTTTTTTAATTTTTATTTGTTGATGAGTTATTTTGTCGTAATGAAATACAAGAAGCAATTTTTTTTTTATAGAGAAGTGGGGGGAATGTAAAATGGAAGAAGTGGAAGGAGAATTTTTTATTTTTTTAAAATTTCTTTTTCCACGTTTTCATAACCGCCATATTTTTACGATTTTAAATAAATTATTTAAGATTGTTTTTAAAAAAAAAAAAACAGATTTTGCTGTCGGGAAAAATGCAAATTCGTAACGACGACGACAACGATGACGTCATCATATTGCAAAAAAACCTTTTTTTTTTTAATTTTTTTTTTTTTTATTTCGAAAACGATTTGCAATTATAATTTTTTTTAAAAAACAATTTGTCCGATCGTGCCACAACAATAACAACAACAACAACCGTAAAAATTAATAATAATAATAATAATGATAATTTTTTTAAAATCACTTTTAAATTTATCGTTTTGTGCTTCGGGAACAAATTGACGTCATTGAACAAAATTTCAAAACCTTTTTCCCTCGCAACACCCTTAAAAAAAAAAAAAAAAAAAAAAAAAAAACAATTTTCAATTTAATCGAAACCGTCGTCGTCGTAGACTATGACGATGACGTTATAATAATAATAATAATAATAATAATAATAATAATAATAATAATAATGATAATGATAAGATTATATTCAAAGTCGAAAGAGTGAGAGAGAGAGAGAGAGAAAAGTTATAAAATATAAAATGTAGTCCGCTAAACAACGCTAAAAACTTTGTTTTAAAAGTTTTTATTACGCAATAGAGAGAGAGAGGGAGGGGGTGTTAGGGAGAAGAGGGGAAGTTAGGGAGGGGGAGAAACGAAGGACTCAGGTGTTGGCGTACATCCTTTTACTGGAGAGAAAGAGAGAGAGAGAGAGAGAAAAATTGATTAAATAATGAATATATTCCAATTTGAGGAGAGTCTTATTATCGTCATTATTATTATTGTTCTTCTGCTTTTCGTTTAATCATCACAATTCCTGCTTGCGACAAATTGATAAAATTAAAATAATAATAATAATAGTAATCTCGTTTTTGTAAATTATTATTATCATCATCGAAATCGTTATTGAAAAGTGGAAATAAAAATTATTTTGTTTTATCGTACACCTGTTACGTCACTCTGAAAACGTTTACTGGAGAAGAAAAAATTCGATGGAGGAAAAATTGTAGTAGTGGTCACGATAATAAAAACGTGATAAACGCGGTCGAGTTGATAATTTATTGACACGAATATTTAAACTCTGCTGACACGTATAAATAATTTTAAAAAAAAAAAATTTCCGCCCGCGCGCGCACGCGTACGGGGAATAAGAACGGGAATAAAAAAAAAAAAATTTCCCACCCTTCCTCCCCTTCTCCCCCGGGTCTGTGCCCCGATCATCGTCGTTATTAGTTATTTTAAACGTGACGTTTTTATGAGGATCCGACGATCGGCACCGTCACCGCCGCCGCCGCCGATTTAAAAAAAAAAAAAAAAAAAAAAAACAGTTCGTCGACCTCATTAATTGCCATTTTTATTATTATTATTATTATTAAAAAAATTTTTTTTTTTGCGTTTTTACGCGCGTATACCCATGTCTGTCAAATGTGAGACCAATTTTTTTTTTTTTTTACATTAACGATTTTTGCAACGGTTTTTTTTTTTATCATCGACTGATAAGAAAGTTTTTTTTGAAATTTAAAACACGTGCGCGGAGCTCTTATCAGCACCCATCATTATCACTAACGTTCAAAGGGGGGGATGATGATGATATTTGATATATTATGATAGGGGGGGATGACGAATAAACAAACAACCTTCGTTTGCGTTTCGATAATAATAAAATATCCCTTCCCGTGTCTAATTACACGAGGTTTTTCCTTTCGTTTCGAGAACATTCTTTCGATTTTTATGAGTGTCAACAAAAGTCAAATAATAATAATGATGATGATGATGATAATAATGATTTTTTGGCGGTAAATTTCGTTTAGCGAAAAGGGAAAAAATTTTTTTCTTTTTCTTTTTTGTTGTTTTTTTTTCTCTTTTGAGATTAGGATTTAAAAAAAAAAAAAAGGAAACTTCTAGAAAGAATCTTTTTACAATCACAATCATTTAAATTCAAAGACTGGTTATGCCTTTTTTTTTTTTTTTTTTTAAAAAAAAAAAGTTTACCTTGGTTAAAAAAAAAAAAAAAATGAAAAATTGCATATTTTAAAAAACATAATTTTTTTTTTTTTTTATTTAATGTTTGTTTATTGCTTACATAAAACCCTGAATTAAATTCTCTTATATATTGAATACAAAAAAAAAAAAAAAAGGAAAAATTCCCTGGAGCGTATTTTTTTCTCTCCAGTCTCTCTCTCTCTCTCTTTCTCTCTCGATTGCACATTTTATCTATTTAATATTTATGTGTATAATGTGCACACATACGAGTAGAAGTGGTAGTAACGTTTATATCATAGACGTATATCATAACGTTTTTCCCTTTCTTTTTTTTTTTTTTTATTTAATTTGGCATTTAAAAAAAAAAAAAAAATCTCTTCTGCTTTTATACATAAATTTATAATGGAGAAGAAAGAGAGAAAGAGAGAGAGAGAAAGAAACATAGATTGCAATTAAATGTTAATACTTTGTTGTAATTTTTAATTAATGACCTCTTTTTCTATTCTTACGAATATAAAAAAAAAAAAAAAAACTGTTGAGCCTATTATTTTCTTATTATAATTAAATGTATTTTTATAATTTTTTTGTAACGAAACTTTAAGAAAAAATGGCGGTTGTTGTTGTTGTTGTTGCTCTTACGAGGATTAACAATAATTAATAAAATTTATTTAACAGGGTTATTTTTTTTATTTTCGAGTAATAATTATCGAATTTAAGGGGTAATAAATAAATTAATAATAATAATAATAGTAATAAATTACCATTGTATGCAATTTACCACCGGAAATACGTCACGCAAATTTTTTTTTTTTTGATTTAAAAACCGGGGATGATTTTTTTTGAAAAATAAAAAGAATGGAATTTTTTAAAAAAACAAACGGGAAATTGAATCAATTAACGGTACGATTATTAAAAAAAAAGAAAGAAGCAACTTGATTTGTTACTTTTTAATATTACCAGTAACTGACTGGAAACTATCGTTTTTTTTTTTTTTTTGCTTTTATTATTATTATTATTATTATTATTATTATTATTATCATCATCATTATTATTATATATTAATTTTTTTTTTTATTATTGAAAAAAAAAACTCATCCGCCCAGGAGTCGGGAATATTAAAATTCAATTTTGTAAAAAAAAAAAAATAATAATAATTTGATGGGGAGGTCAAGGGTTGAATCGTAATTCTGCCGCCATGTTCGTGCGTGTTCGTGCGTATGTGTGTGTGTGTATGTTCACGTAGTACTTCTTAACTCCTCGAAAGAATATCGAAAATTATAATTAAGTTTGAGGTAGACGATCGATCGATCGATCGATTGTTAAAGTCGGAAAAGTCCTTGCTTAGGGGGAACAAGGTCGTCATTATTATTATTATTATTAATATTATTATTAAACCGTAAAAAAAAAAACTTTTACTCGTTGGTGTTTTTTTTTTTTTTTCGACACCCTTGACAGGAATGCCAACCAAGAAACGTAAGACGTTTTATTTATATATTGTCTTATAGGCGGATGTAAGTAGAATAATAAAAAAAAACAATTTAAAGTCAATGAAATAATGATAATAATAATAATAATAATAATAATAATAATAATAATGATAATTTATAATAGTCGAAAGGTTTTGTTAAAATATCAAAGGTCAAATTAGAACGCAGCGTAATTCTTCATGTTTGTACCAACCTAACGCGTATGTAGAGAGAGAAAAAAAAACAGTTTTTGGTGCCACGATTACAAACACGAATGAACTTCCTGTTTAAAAAACCAAAAAAAAAAAAAAAAAAAAAACACAAAATTATCGTGTAAATTTAAAAATTACGTCCAGACATATTATTATTATTATTATCATTATTATCATTATGTAAAAAAAAATTTTACCAATGGTGCCACCACGAGGAACTTGGCAATTAAGTAATCGATCGATGTCTTACCCATACCATTACTATTATTATTTTTAAAAAAAATTTTTTTTGTTTGGGGGGAGGGAGGGGTTCTTCGGGGGGGGGGAGTGCGGTTTTAAAAAATTTCGATGCCACCAACGTGTCATAAGAAAAATTAAAAAAAAAAAAAAAAATCGAGCGGTGTACACGTATTGTCGTCGGACACGTCAAAAAGTTACAAAAAAAAAAAAATTTTTTTGTGTTCTTTCTTTCTTCCAAAAAAAAATGAGGAATGAATGAGTGAGTGAGTGAGTGAATGAGTGAATGTGCGTGAAACGAGTTTAAAAAGGAGGGAGGGAGGGAGAAAGGTAGGGCATAAAAGAACCCATAAAAAAATTTATTTTATGGTTTAAATTAAATGTTACATTACAATAAATTACTACGTAATTAATAGTTTTGCTAAACCAAAAACTTTGCTTTTATCATCATCATCATCATCATCATCATTATTATTATTATTTAAATATTAATTAACCGGAATAAGAACGGACCCGAAACGGTTGGATTTGTGTGGTGGTTATTTAAAAAAAAAAAAAATTAAAAATTTTTCAAACTAAAAGGGAAATAGAGTGAGAGAGAAAGAGGTTGATAGGTGGGTAGGTACGTAGGTACACGAAGTAGGGATTGAGTACTTAAAAGGGGAGGGCTGAAGAAGAAGGTGGGGAGGGGTATTGGAAAAACGGTACACCCGATGTTTTTTTTTTTTTTTTTTTTTCGAAAAATCAAAACTCAAATTAAAAACGGAACATTAAAACCACAAAAATTTATTTCTATATTTCTTTCATTCGTTTTTTTTTTTTTTTATCTATTTCCACTTCGTTTTTTTTTTTTTTTTAAACTGACACGATGAAATTATTTAACGATTCCCCACAGGTATTGGGTACTACCATTAAAAGGTCAAAACCGTGTTGTTTAATTACCCACTGGCCCGAAGATGAAATGATGAAGAATAAAAATATAAAAAAAAAAAAATTATCATTCGATGATGATTAAAACGTCGACGGACTCGCGTTTCGTACGTACAAACAAACAAACAAACAACAAACGGGAAATTTCAAAAAAAAAAAAATATTGTTTGTTTAAAAATCAGGGTCATTCTTTCGTAATACACTCTTTTATATATATACGATGACGTAAAATTTAAAAAATTTCATCGAATAATAATAATAATAATAATAATAATAATAATAATAATAATAATAATAATAATAATAATAATAATAATAATAACGATAAAAATAGAACGTATCGGATTTCCATTTAAACCTTTTTTTTTTCTATTTTTGATAACCTTTAACCCCTTAGATTATAATTATTATTATTATTATTATTTAAGTAAGTAAAATGAAATAAATAATAATAATAATAGTAACAATGTACGTATTAGATTGAAATACGTGTAGAAAAAAAACCCAATGTTTATCTTATCGCGTAATCTAACATTAAATTTAACCCGTGTCGAACCTGAACTGGAATGTTGAAAATAATCACATAACCGGTATACGAGTTTCTCCAGTTATCATTTTACCTAAGGTTGTGTGTTATTCAATTCCTCATTATATTTGAATAATTAAAAAAATTAACGCGGGAAATTTCACCTGATTTTTATACGCACACACACACATATGTAGAGAGTGAGAGAGAGAGAGAGAGAAAATATTTCGTGGAAGCAGAACGAAGAATTTTTTTTTTATTTTTTAAATGTCACGAATGTTTTTAAAAATTTTGGAACGATTAAAAAACGTTACGCACGCATTTTTTTTTTTTTTTAAATGAATTCGAGTGTTACGTAATTAAAAAAGTGGGGGAGGAGGGGGAGGGGAGAAAAAATTTCCCTTAATCTGTCACTGACGTTAGAATTTAATAATAAAAAAAATTTTTTTACGTCACATCCGGGTCGATGTTTTAAATAATAATAATAATAATAATAAAAATATTTATTGACCTAAATGGTACGTATAAATCCTTCTCAATGACGTTAAACCGCCATTTAAAAATTTTCACGTACCTGTAAAACTTTCTTCTTCTTACACGTTCAAAAAAAAAGGTCGCGTGATAAAAAAAAATAATGATATGTCCTTCAAAAAAAAAAAAAAAAAAAAAAAATAATTATTTCTTTTTATGTCCTCCATAAAACTATAAAATAACCTATTTGTATAACCTTTTAACTGTTTTTTTTTTATCATCATCATCATCATCATTGTCATCGTAAAAGCCTTTTTTTTTTTTTTTTTTTATGAAAAGAAAAGGTCGAATAGTGAAAGAGTAGACAGTAATGGTTACAATTATTATTATTATTATTATTATTATTATTATTATTATTATTATTATTATTATTATTATTATTATTATTATTAAGGAAACCATAAAAATTTATAAACGACATTAAAGGTTTTTTTTATATTTTTTATCAGTTCTCTGATAACTAGAATAAATTTTTTTTTCCCCCATTTTTTTCCATAACGTTAAAAAATTATTTATTTAAATATTTCATGGAAAATTTTCGTATGATTTCTTCTCTCCCCCTCCCGCCCCCTTCATCAACTTTTTTATAAGTTTCAAGAGAAAAAAGAATGAAATTCGCGTTCGTGGCAAATAATAAAATGTTTAGCCTAAGGATTATAATAAAATAAATTTTTTTATTTGAAAATCGTCATCTTCACCACTACCACCACTATTATTATTATCATCATCAACATCACCTATATTACTATCATCATCTTCTCTACCTTTATTACCATCGTCATCATTTTCATCATCATCACCACCAACCACCATCACCGCCAACATCATCACCATCATCATCATCACCATCATCATCACCACCATTGCTAACATCATCCTCATCATCATTATCTCCACCACAGCCACCACCACCATCATCATCATTATCATCACTACTACCAACAACTACTACTATCACCAACACCACCATTACCACTCTCATCACCTTCTCTAACTTTATCATAATCATCATCATTATCACCATCATCATTATTCTCAACCACTATTATCATCATCACCGTCAACAAATCTTTACCTACATCATCATAATCATCATTATCATTTTTGCATCATTATGCTTAGCTTAGGCGCGAATGATAATAAAATAAATTTCACATCGTTTGTAAAATCATCACCATCATCGACATTTTCCTCATCACCACCACTGCCACCAACATCGAAATCATAATCATCATAATCATCATCATCATCATCATTATTTCTCACATAATTGCTCTTACCGTAATAATAATTAGTTATTTTTTTATTTATAACCGGAAATAAAGCATTTAAGTTTTTTTTTTTTTTCACCTCCGGATGTTGTTGTTGTCGACGACGACGGGTAGAAAGTTAAAAATAAACAATTACGTTCATTATTATTATTATTATTATTATTAAATAAAAACGATTAGGATTTGAACGTTTGTGTTATTACCACGAATCCGTTTTTTCTAATTAATTACTTATTAACCAAAAAAAAAAAAATTAAAATAATAATAATAATAATAATAATAATAATTGGTAGTAGATTAGTTAATAAATAAAGAAGAAGGGGGTGGCTAAATAACTAGTAGATAACGGGGATAAAAATAATAATAATAATAAAGTTAAAAACATTATATGTATGTTGTGTTGTGTTGTGTTGTATTTTATAGTTTTCTGTAAATTATGTTTCTTTTTTTTTTATTTTTTTGAAGTGTTTTCGTCTTTTCGTCGTGTTTTTGCAAACAAATTTCGAAATTCTCTTATTGGTTATTATTTCCTGTTTGTTTTTTTTTTTTTATTTATTTATTTATTTATCGTCTGCCGTTTACAACGTTTTTTATTACTTTATTCGATAAGAGATCAATTCAGTTTTTAGAGAGAAAGATAGAGAGAGAAGGGAAAATAAAAAAAAATAACAAAAATGTTATTGGAAACTAAAAAATATTATTATTATTATTATTATTATTAACGTGCGTTTAACATTATATAGATGGTTAAAAAAGAAAAATTGAGAGTAGCAGACGACGTTAAATAAAAAAAATAAAAAAAAAGGTGAAAACTAATCCCAAATGTTAAAAAAAAAAAAAAAATAAAAAATAAAAGAAATTTAATCCGTTGTTGTTGTTTAATTTAATAATTGCGAGAACAAAAAAAAAATTTTTTTTTTTTACTCTATGGCTTATTTATTTACTCTATGGATTGTTTTTTTTTTTTTTAAATTATTCGCGTCACATTTTCATTCGGCGTCGTTTTTTTTTTCCTTTTCTCCTTGTTTTTTTTTCGGTTTTTCTTTTCCCCTTCCTCTCCCTCTTACCCTACCTTTCCACTTTCTCTCTTTTTTTAGTTTTCGTCTGCTTTTAAAAGGTTTTTCATTCATTCATACACGAGAACGAAATATTTCCAAAAAAAAAAAATTTTTTTTTTTTTTCTCGCCTAAACATTCGCGAGTTAAGTTTACCAAACAACAACAAATTTTTCGATGGAGAATATTTACAGAGAGAGAGAGAGCGAGAAAGAGAAATTTTTAATTTATTAAATTTCACCTGGAAAATTCGTCCCTGGAAACAAAAAAAAAAAAAAAAAACAAAATGAACAAGATGGAGAAAGTTAATTTTTAATTACTTATATGTATATTTTTATTACAAAAAAAAAAAAAAAAACAAACAAACAAACAAACGTGAAATTTACTTTTATTGTTTTTAAAACGAAAACATTTTTTTCATTTACAACAAACATACAAACGTACAACAAAACAAACAAATAATTTACCACATTTATGTATTAAAAAAGAAAAATATAGAAAAATAACGAACGAAAAATAACAATAAAACTATGACGTCATTTCAACGTAACCAAACGTCCGCCATATTTGATTATAATTACTTCCGAACGAACGTTTCGTTAACAAAAAAAAAAAAAAAAAGAAAACTCGATTTCAAAATGTGGTTTTTCTCATTTAATACGTTCTTCTTTATTTGATTTCGAATTACATAATTGAATTTTAAAAAAACATTTACTACTACCTACCTTCTTGTTTAATAAATAATAAAAAAAAAACCGGATATGGAAATGGAAAAACGGTAAAAAAAAAGGGGTGGGGGAAAGAAAAAAAGGTTCCGGATAAAGGAGGATAAAAATTATAAAATGGTTTTTTTATTGTGTGTGTTTGAAAACGACCGTTAGAAATTTTCCATCGTCGCGTCATTAACGTTTTAACGTTTTTTTTTTTTTTTAATTAATATAAATCGTTTTAATAAACCGGAAGTAATAATAAAACGATTAAGTTTTTGCGAATTTCAAAAAAAAAAAAAAAAAAAAAAAGATGATGATAATAATTTTCGATACGGATCAATTATAAATGATAATAATAATAATAAATAGCGCGCGCGTGAAGTGAAAAAAAGGAGGAGAGGGAGGAAAGGGGGCGGGAAGATTTAACGAATAATTTAATGATGATAATAATGATGATGATGATGATTTAAAAAGGTATAAAATTTATAGACGTTAAAATTGCTATAAGAGGACAATGTTCTTTTTTTTTTTTTAAATACTATTTAAAATTTTAAATCGTTTTATTATTATTATTATTATTATTATTATTATTATTATTATTATTATTATTATTATTATTATGATCCCTCAATCAAGTATTTATAGCGGTTTTTGTTTGTTCGTTTGTTGTTTCCGGTTTGTGAAAAAAAAAAAAATCTTGTCGTTTTGTACCATCGAACAAACGACCACATTAATACATAATTTATTGATTTTGATTTTGGAGAAAACCGGTCAAAATATTTTTACGGATAATTTTTTTTTTTTTATTTATCTAATGCCACTTTTTTTTGCCACACGCTCTCTCTCTCTTTTCAATCCTTAACATTCACGAATTTTTTTCCACGAATTTTCTTAAGTACGTAAACAAATTTTTTTTTTTTTGTTTCAAACCATCGATTCACGATCACCGTCGCCATATTTAAAATTATTATTATCATCATCATCGAAATGTCTTCTTCTTTGTTACGATACTGATCATCATCATCATCATCGGTATTTTTATTTATATTAAATTTAAATCGATGATGTCGTGAACGTTTAGAAAATTTATGGAATAAAAAAAAAAAAAAATCGATAAATCGATATTCGAAGTAAATTAATAAATATTTTTCGCGCGTGTGCGTGTGTGCGTGTGTGTGACGGGTACGTGGGCGTAAGAAAAATTTATTATTATTATTATTTTTTTTTTGTTGGCCTAATGAACGTTTTTTAATATATATATATAATAACGAATCAAGTTTCTTATATGTCTCTAGAACATTTATTTATATAAATCACGTGACATAAATTTTCTTCACAAATGAATAATTCAAATCGATAATGTAATAACAAGTTGAAACTTGATTTTCCTTTTTTTTTTTTTTTTCTCCTTTCGTACGTATATGATACTCGTAAATATTAATGATAATGATAAGGTGGGGGGGGAGAGGCATTCATTTTTTTTTTATTTGAATACCTAATCGATAATTATCACGATATCGTGTTCGATATCGTGTGATAATAAATAATTTATCGATTTGTTATTTTTTTTTGTGTTTCGCACACGCGAGTTTCGCAACAACAACAACAACTATTATTATTATTATTATTATTACTATTATTACTATTATTATTATTATAATTATTATTATTAATTATTTATGAGTGATTATGGGATAAGTTGAATTAAGTCGAGGGTTTTTTTTTTTTTTTAATTTTTTTATACGGGAGACCATTTAAATGTTCGGCGTTTAAAAAATTAATTCGAGGCTCCCCGCACCGCACCGCCCCCCATTTTTTTGCCTCCCCCAATAAAAAAAAACTTGAAAAAAAAATTTTTTTTTTTCCGTCGTTTGGTTGTCAGCAGTGGTGGATTTTGTTCGAATTAATTTTTTTTTTTTTTTTCACTAATGCAAATTCAGATGACGATGATGATAATAATAATAATATTTTTAATTTTAATTTTTTAGTATTATTATTAATTCAAAATAAAAATGGCGGAGGTATTAGAATAATAATAATAATAATAATAATAATAATAATAAATTTAAATTAAATGTAAATTTAAAAAAAAAAAACGGTTTTTTTTATTATTTGTAACGGAGAGAGAGAGAGGGAGAGAAAAAAATCACCAGACCGGAGTTTTTTTTTTTTTGCTTTTAATTTCTACGTTTTCATCTCACTCTCTCTCTTTACATTTCTTTTTCTCTCATTCTCTCTTTTCGTATATCTTCCTCTCTTTTTTTCTGCATGTGTCTGCCTATTTCTGTGTTTCTCATTTTGCATCTTTTTTTTTATCTCTCTCTCTTTGTATCTGTCTCCCTATCTCTCTCTCTTTCTCTCTCTCATTTTAACTCTCTTGGTCAGTAATTATGTTTACGTCATAATCAGAAATTGGAATTTTTTTAAT
>NW_002987876.1:262094-268429 GCF_000006295.1 Pediculus humanus corporis | reverse complement strand
ATAATAATAATAATTTTATTAAAATTGAAAAAAAAATTTTTTTTAAATTTTTTTTTGGTACAGGAATGAAATTTTGAAATTAAATTTTTTTTTTTTTCGTACTCGCGTTTTTTCATTGACTTTTCATTGTTTTTCCGCAAACAAAAAAAAATGAATTTCCGGTTTAATATTAGTATTATTATTATTTAAAAAATTTATTACCGCGTAATTTGAAATACCCTCAAAAAAAAAAAAGGAGAAGAAAAAAAAAGAAAAAGAAGAAAATAAAATGTTTACGACTGATGTCATCATCAGTGCCGCGTTAAGGAATCGTCTAATTTTTATAATCGTATAAAAATAATAATAATAATAATAATATTACGGATCGAACGGGGGTCAATAGTGAGAGACGGTGAAATGCCAGAAGAACAAAAAATTCAAAGCATTGTTTCTCCATTGATGGTGAGTCGAAAACAATTTTTTTTTTTCTTCCTTTGATATTTGTACTTGTTTGTTTGTTTGCACGACAAACGACGAATTGTGACAGACAACCGACAGTAGAACACAATCGATTAAGTTTGTTTAAAAAAAAAAAAAAATTATGATGTGATAACGAAAAACTTTTCTTTTTATGTCCTCCCCAAAAAAAAATTTTTTTTTCTCATTTTCCATTTGTTTTGTTTTACTTGATGTGACGTCATAATTTTTATGGAATTTTTTTTGTTTGTTTGTTTTGTTTCTTTTGGATTTTCCATGTTATGTTTTATTGTTGATATCAGTCATCGAACAGAGTCAATTTATTTATTTTATTTTTTGTTTTTTGTGTTCTATGGCAATTACATTATTGTTTACAAACCGGAAATGGAACGTGAAATTCACACGCGATATTTGTGGGGAGGTTTTTTTTTTTTTAACGAAATTATTGTTTCGAGAAAGCTTTTATCTAAATTGTTTAAAGGGAAAACGGTAGAAAATGACGTTTTACCGATTTTAATTAAGAACGAATGGAAAAATTTTTCAAAAAAATTAAATTTTATTTCCGGTTTTTTTTCTTTTTTTTTGTTTTCATATAATAATAATAATAATAATAATCGTCTTTTTTTCCGAACACGTGTGCTCACACTGCTGCCACTGTGTTCCTTTAAAAACAAAAAAAAAATAAATAAAAACTGTTTTATCATGTTTTTTTTTTTTTATATTATAAAAATATGTGTTTGTATACACGCAACATAGTAGGGAAAAAATCTATGAGGTGTCGCCACGTTCGAGACTTTTCTTAATTTTTCCGACAGGGATTTTTATATTTTTAATTTTTTTACCCCCCGATAGAACGCGCTCCTAATCGTTTTTCTATTTTGATAAAATTACGTAAAACGTAACAAAAAAAAAATTTTTTCTTTTTATTTTCCCTCCAAAATTTTTTAAAATGAGAAAAACTATTTCCGTTGAGTTTATTCAAAAAAAAAAAAAAACAAAATGTTATTATTATTATTAGGCGTGAGATATTTTCCAGGTATTCATTTTAAAAAGAGGGGGGAAATAAAATTTAATTAATTAAAAACAAAGCGAAAAAAAAATTTCAAATCCGTGCCCTCCATCTTGTTTTTTTTTTTATTTAACTTTTCATAATGAAAAGTTTTTTAAAAAAAAAAAAAAACATTTTTTCATTTTCTTCTTTTTCTTCTTCCATCTCTTTTTTTTTTTTATCTCTTGAAAATATTTCTTGTTTTGTGTGAGTGAAAAGAAAATATGAAGGAGAATAAGAAGAAAAAGAAGGAAAAGTTTTATGCTGGAAAAAAAGGGAATTTTATAACAAAAAAAAAAAAATTGAAAGGATTTATTTATTTATTTATTTTTTATTATAAAACCTTTAAAAATAATTTCTCTCTATCTCTCTCTATTTCTATCTCCCCTCTCTCTCTCTTTTTTTTCCTTTTTTTTCTTCCAGTTTTTTTTTTTTTTTTGTTTATTGTTTTATGGAATTCGTTCATTTCAATTTTTTTTTCTTTTTTTTAATAAAATTATTAAAAAATTTTTTTCATTTATGTCTCTGACTTTATTAATTTTTCTTCTGCTTTTTATTTTTTTTCGAACGTTAAAATTTTTTTTTTTTTTTTTTTTTTTAAATGCGATTACGAATATTAACTGGAACTTTTTTTTTTTTTTTAATTTATTTTTCTCCAGGTTTTTTATTTTTTATTTTATATTAAAAATCGATAAAATCGATGATGATAGAGAATGAAAAAAGAATTTACGAAACATTTATGTACTTTATCATTATTATTATTATTATTTTTGCTTTGAAGAGTTTCATGTAATTTGTTGGAAATTTCGTTGGGATTCGTTCCAGGATTTCTACCCGATTTACCGAGAATAATGTTCGAATCAAGGAAAAGTTTTGGGTTGTCCCGCATAACGAGATTTCCCGTTCGCGTTTTTCCTCATTTCAAATTGTCTTTTGATTATTATTATTGTGGTTTGGTTTTTTGTCAGTCTGGTGTTTTTTTTTAGTTTGGTTTTTTGGTGTTTTTTTTAGTAAGGATACTTCAATTAGTTTACACCATTTTCCGCATTATGTCGCAGGATCATTTCCGGTTTGTTGGCTGGAACAGTTCTAGATTTGTTGATCATACAGAGCAGTGCATGGACTCGCTGTCGTAACCGGGGTTGGAATGTGGTTGTACCATTCCTTGACTACTCATTCGTGACAGATATTTACTGTTGTGCCTTTCTAAACATTCGCCAATATTGTACAACCGGAAATTAAATAATCGATTGTTTCCGATTGGTGAATTCGGCTTATATCATTATTATTAGGAAATTTGAGAATAATCCTATCCGTAATTATAAATTTTCCAGTTTAGCTTTTAAGCTATTTTCATTTTAAAATTTTTCAACCCTTTACTAAATAGTTATTCTTCGTACTTCCAACTCTCCCCTTTTTATCCCTTTTTTTTTTTTTTTTAAAAAAAACTGTAGGAAAAATGAAGGAAAAATTGTTGGAAAAACTTTTTCGAAAAAAAAAAAAAAAAAGAAAAAACCGGGTCGACATTGATATTCATTGAACTAAACACAAATTATTTTTTGTACATTTTATTTACGGAAAACTAAAGATTATCGGTCTAGAAATTTTTTTTTTTTTTTTTTTTTCGGGATCGAGAGAGGGAGGGGATAAGATAAAAAAAAAAAAATTCTGCTGGAGAGAATTAGCGTGAGAGAGTGAGAGAAAAAGAGAGAGAGAGAGAGAGAGAAAAGGAGAGTGTGAGAGAACGAAAGAAACAAGAGAGAAAAATAACCGAAAATAATAAATGGGCCAAAGAGAGCAATAAAAAAATAATAATTTTAAATTATTAAATTTTCCTTTTAGTGATAAGAACGATGGTGATGATGATAATAATAATAATGACAATGATGATGATGATAATAATAATAATGATAATGATGATGATGATAATAATAATCGAATTAAAAAGGGTTAATTAAAAGTTTTAATACGAAGAGAGAAAAAAAAGGAAAAGAAAAAAAATGCGTCGCCATTTGAATTATCATTAACCAACTTTTTAGCCGTCGTGTAAATAATAATAATAATAATTATTATTATTATCATTATTATCATCATTATACATATTTCATCAATCAATGATGATAACATTAAGTAGTTATGTAAAATAAAAATGCATAAATGGATAAATTTTTACGACCTGACCGTAGGAAAGAATAAGAATAAGAGGAAGAAAAAAACGCTGGAAAATATTCTAGCGTTGACAGTTTTATTATCATCATCATTATTATCATTATCATCATCATCTTATTACTATTATTATTATTTTTTTTTTATTTTTTATTTTTTTCAATAACTTTCTAGAAATTTTGCGAAATTTTTTCCTTTTTTTTTTTTTTTTACGATGCATAATAAAAAAATTAAAATTACGACGAGAATAAAAAATAAAAAAATAAAATAAATGTCGTTATTATCATTATTATTATTATTATTACCATTATTATTATTATTATCATCATCATTATTATTATCTTTGTTAGTTTAAAATTTTCTACAGTTTACGACAAATTGATTTATGTTTAAATTTTTAATTTAAATATTATTATTTTTAAAAGAAAGGTTTTTATGTAGAAACCGTGGGTTTTTTTTTTTTTTTTTTTTTTTTTTTTTTTTTTTTTTTTTCCTGCCACTTTACTTCATCCTTTCCTTTCTTTTTTCCTCCCCTCCTTCCCCTTTCCCTTCCTTTCCTTCCTTTCCAATCCTTTCCTATCCTTTTTTTTTTTAGTACATAAAAAAAAGCTTAAGCTTATCCAACAAAGAGGTAGCATGCTGTGAATATATATATATAATTTTGATAATTTTTTTTTTCCAAACAGTGTTGCCAACTTAATTTTTTTTTTTTGCGTTTTAAGTTTTTTTATTTCTCTTCGTTTTTGCCAATTTTACAAAAAAAAAAAAAAAAAAATCATTCCGAAAGGAACGATGACGATGACGATGACAACGACGACGACAAACCGACGCCCTGGAAAAACCGGAAAAGGCAATCGTAAAAGAAAGAAAAAAAAGAAAATTTTTGTGATTTGAGTGGGGAAAGCAGGGGGAGGGGAGGAGGATGGAGGGAAGGGATTGGGTGGGAGAAGGTGGGTCAAAACACATGTAATAAATTTAAAAAAAAAAAAAGATGGAAAATCTTGGAAAGAAATAGAAAAAAAAAAAAAACCCACCGTTAAAAGTTTTTTCTCTTTTTTCCCCCCTTCTTCCCCCTCCTCCCGCCCCCACTTTTTTTTTTACCGCAATACATTAAATAAATGTGCGACGACGACGTGTCACTAGTAGACCAAAGTTAAATCGTCCCTTTTTGTTTTTTTTAAATTTATGAATCGAAAACGAAAAAAAAAAAACTTAAATTAATTATTATTAATTACGTTGCATGGAAAAAATTTTAAAATAATGATGATGATGATAATGATTTTGGAAAAAATGTTCCAGTTTAAAAAAAAAAAAAAAATGAACTGGAGAGTTGTAAAAAGAAAATCCCTAAGAAAATAATCCAACGGGATTTTTTTTTTTTGGAGAAGAAATAAAATCACAAAAAAGAAAGAAAAGGTTTAATAAAGAATGACGTTTATAAAGAAGACTCAATTAACTGGAATGGAAAACTTTGGAAAAATCATGGAGAGTTAAAAAAAAAAAAAACATGGGTGTCGTTTCACGGTTTAAAAAAAAAACGGAAAACTGGAGAAAGAAAAAAAAGGAGAAGAAGGATGGATGGGATTGTGTGTGTGTGATTGATTACAAAATGGCCGAAACAAGACGGAGGATTCGGTTGTCCATCAACCGACGATTCCAGAAAATTTCTTCTTTTTTTATTTTCTCCAGGGGATTCTCGTATATAGACTTTGAAGTGAGGGGAACAAAAAAAAAAATTTATTTATTTATTTATTTTTTCTTTCTTTCTTTCCTTTTATCATTTCCTTTGGCATTAATATCCTTTTCTTTCATTTTCTTCTTCTTTTCGCTGGAAAATCTGGAAAATTGTTCTTCCTGTCCGGTCATTTCAAACAAATCCATTCTAGTTTTTTTGTTTTTTTTGTTTTGTTTGTTAAAGTAAAATCTTTATTAACAAATTTATTTACACGTCCGTCGACGACGACGCCATTATTTTTATTTAATAATAATGATAATGATAATGATAATGATGATGATAATGATGATGATGGAACATTAATTTATGTACTTGTTATTATGTGTTTATTTTAACTTTTAATACAATTAATAAAATGCGTTTAAGTGTGTTTGTTCGGGCGCGCGAGTTTTCCTTGAATTATTACATCCATTAAAAGTTTTTTTTTTTTTTTTTGGGTAAATTTCGTAAAAACTTTGCCGTTTGTTCGTTTGTTTGTTTGTTTGTTTGTTTTGTGTAAAGTCGATAGATAGCAAGCCCGTATTATGAGGATTTTTTGTTATTCAATGGGTCGGAAAAATAAAAAAGAATATTTAATTTAATGGCATTTACTTATTTTTTTTTTTTTTTTCTTATGCCACGTTGAAAAAAAAAAAATTTACGATTGATTTTATGACCAGATTTTTAACCAAGATGGAGACTAAATTCTTAAACGTCTCGCCATTGATTAAATTTAATTTTTTTTTATTATTGTGTATGAATGTGTGATGGTAGAAATTTATAACTGGATAAAATTTGTCCAGGAATAAATTTAAAAAAAAAAAAAAAACAATTGATTGTGTAAAAGATTTTTTTCTTATTTGAAAAAAATCAAATGAGATAGATGACGTAAAAATGAGATTTTTCCAAATGATAATAATAGTAATAAGGAAAATAGAAGAGGGCGCGCTC
>NW_002987876.1:254729-262074 GCF_000006295.1 Pediculus humanus corporis | reverse complement strand
TGGTTTTTGCGATATGCTTCTTAAACGCAATGCGAATGGCCCTTTTTTGAAAGAACGGTCACCGGAGATGAAAAGTGGGTTGTCTATGATGACTTTTTGAGAAAAAGATCCTGGTCTAGGCAAGGAAACAGGCACCAACAACTTCTTTGAATGACATTCACCAAAAAAAGGTATTGTTATCATTTCGGTGGGATTACAAAGGCATAGTCTACTTTGAGCTGCTGCCACGAAATCAGATCATAAATTCAGAGGTTTACATTCGACAATTGACAAATTTAAATGATACCATCCAAGAAAAACGATCGGAGCTAGCCAATAGCAAAGGAATTGTCTTTCACCACGATAATGCCAGGCCCTCCCCATCTTTAGCCACTGGACAAAAACTACTGGAGCTAGGCTGGAATGTTTTGCTGCACCCTCCATATAGTCCCAAACTAGCTCCAAATAATTATCATTTTTTCCGATTCCTAAAAAATTTTTTAAACGGAGAAAAATTCCAAAACGACAATGAGGTCAAAACTGCATTGGAGCAGTTTTTTGCTCCTAAAACTAAAGAGTTTTATGAAAAAAGGAAAATGATACTACCCAAAAAATGTCAAAAGGTCACCAATAATAATGGACATAATATAATACATAAAAATAATTTTGCATAATTAATAGATCGTTTTTTGTTTTCTTAAAAAATTCGTAAATACCTTTTTGCCAACCCAATAATTTTTAATAGTTTTATTTAATAATTTACTTATGAGTTATATATCAAAAGTTTTGTTATTTAATCTAGTTTATTGTGATGTAATTAGTTTTTTATATTATTTAGTGATAATCATAATTATTTTATGTTTTAATTTAAAAAAATGGTCAACGGTTTGCCATGTGACAAAAGGAAGCGTGGGTAATATGTCTCTCCCTCTCTTTTCTCTCTTTTTTCTTTTTTCTTCTTCCTCTCTCCTTCTCTCTTTTTCTCTCTTTTTTTCTTTTGATCTCTATCTTTTTTTTTCGCTCTTTGACTCCTCCTTATAATAAGGTCTTTCTTTCTCCTTTCGATTTTTTGGTTTTCATAACTCGGCCCTGGCATTACGAGTACTTACTTCTGACGATAACAATACTAATAATAATAATAATGATGATGTCAACGGTCAAAAACTTGGGCCCGAATTAAAATGAAACGAAAAAAAAAAAAAAAAAAAAAAAAAAACATTTTTTTCCGTATCATTGAAAAAATCGTTAAAAATGTTTAGCTTTCGACGACGACGACGACGACAAACATCACAAATTTAATAATAATAATAATGATAATAATAATAAATGAAAATTACGTAACGGTAATTAGTTTTCATAAAAATTTTGACGCAAACTCATTTCGACAACGACAACCAAAAACAATTTTTTTTTTTTCTTTTACCTTAATGGAATTTCGACATTAGCAAAAAAAAAAAAATCTTTTTTCTTTCTTTCACTCATTAAAGACGTGACGAGATGATACTACGAAGAAGCGGAGGAGAGGGGGGGGAAAAAAGGAAAAAGTAAAACCGGAAGTGACAAAAAATTTTTTTTTAAAGTTCGATCACAAAACAAATTTTTTTTAATTTAAATTTATTCGCCATTATTTACAAATATGTTCGAACAATTTTTTTTTTTTTTTATGGTACTTTATCGAACGAGTAAACGATAATAATAATAATAATAATAATGATGATAATAATATACCCACGAGAAGAAAAAAAATTTTTTTTTATTATCTTTTACCGTTTACTCAATTCGAAAAACATGAAAACGATACGAGGGGGAGGGGAGGGGAAAAAAAGAAAATGTTTAATTAATGTTATGATTTCAAAAGGTTTTTATTTTAATAAATAAATTCATAAATAACTCATGTATAATTATGTAGGATACGTTAATACATAAATTTTTAAAAAAAGAATTTTTGTAAAGGTTAAATAAAATTTAATTAGGTATAATTTATTCATTGGGAAATAAGAAGAAGAAGAAGAAAAAGACGCCATTTTGAAAATTGAAGTGTTAAAATGATTTTTTTTTTTTTTTTTTTAATTTGTTTGTTTGTTTGTTGTCGTAGTCGTAAGAACAAACATAAAAATGTATAAAAATCAATTTGTTAATGAAATTTTTTTTTTTTTTTGTTTTTTTCCAGTACGTAGGTTCTTTTCCAGTTGCAGGATCGGATCAAGCCACTCGAGCCGAATACGTTCGTAAAAAACTTCTTCAACTTCGGGTGAGTGAGAGAGTTCTTTTATTTATTTTATATCTTTGTTTGATTCGTTCTTTTTTCGGTGAGGGGATGGTGCGGGTGAGGTAGGGTGGTGAGGAAGGGGAGGAGAAAAAGCAGAAGATGAAAATGGGGGGGGAGAAAAAAAAATTTTTTTTTCGTTAACTTCCCAAAAAAAACAAAAAAATATAAATTTGAATGTCGGTCGTGATAAATGCTTTTGTTTAAAAATCCATTTACGGACGAAATTGATTTGTAGCGCGCTCCGGGAAACTTTCTGGAGAAAAGAAAAAAAATATTAAAAAAAAAAAAAATTTAATGACGTCACCGCTGGAGAATAATAAATAAAAAAAAAAAAGATCGGGGAGACGAAAACAAGGAATTGTCTTTTTTTTTCCTTTTTTTTTTTTTTTTGTTTTGCTATTGGAAAAAGAAAAATTTCCCAGTGAGTTTTTTTTTTTTTTTAAAAAAAATCTTCGACTGGAATTAACAAATTGTTTCCGCCCTTAATGAATAATAATAATAATGATAATGATAATAATTAAGCGATCGGTTTTTGTATTCGTTGGGGAAAAAAATTTCCACCGAAAATAAAATCATTTGATTTTTTTTTTTTTTTCGTCGTGGAATAAGAAGAATTTTCGCACGTGCTAATATTTTTCTTCTGCTTTTTCTTTCTTTCTTTCTTTCTTAAAATTCAAAACCGGAAACGTATTAATTGCACGTATAATAATGAATGAATGACGTTTTGTGTGACGTTATTATTTTTTTTTTTAAAAACTTTACGCTTGATTGCTCCTTTTGTTACTTTTTTTTTTTGATAAATGCTCCATCAACGAACTCTTCTGTCTCTCTCTCTCTCTCTCTCTCTCTTTCTTAATATCTCCTTCCACTTTATCTCTTACCACTTTTTTTAGACTTATTCTCAACGAGGCAAACCCAGAAAAATAAGACGTAAATGAGTCAGGAAAATGACTGGTTGGTTGAATGAAAGAGGAGGAAGAATAAAAAAAAAAAACTAAGAAGCTTTCTTTCTTTTTCTTTTCTTTTCTTTTTTGTCAGAAAAGAAATAAAAAGTTTTTAAAAGCTCATTAAAGAAATTGAAAAAAAAAAAAAAAAATTTTCTTCTGCTACTCCTTTCATTTTTTTTTTTTTTTTTTTTTTTTTACGGCGTTTTTGAAATTTAAAAAAAAAAGGAAAGAAAGGAAAACCTGATGATAATGATAATGATTATAATAAAATAATACTAATTGCCTCCATTTTTATTTTTTTCATTTTCCGCTCCAATTATCCTATCGCCCCCACTCTCTCCCTCCCTGTTTTTTTTTTAAATTTTCCAATTGTTTCGAAGAATGGTAATCGTTTCCGGGAAGGGGAAAGGGAAAATCGGTTCGTGGTACTAGACGCACGAAAAAAATTTATCTGACGACTTTTTTTTTTTTTTTATTTTCCGAATGTAAAAATTTTGAGAGATAAATTCGAGAGGCTGTAAACTGATGGAGAGATATTTATAGAGAACGTTGGGGAGAATGAATGTTGGAAATTTGATGATGTAACGGGAGGATATGCGTGAATCGAACCGAACGGAACGTTCACTCGTTCGCTCGTTCGCTCGTTCATTCGCCTGGAAGGAATGAACTATATTTTTTCAATGTTTTCCTCCTTGTTAAACTTTTCCATAATTTTTCCATCATATACTCGAAACGGGTTTTTTTTTTTTTTTTTTTTTTTTTTTTTTTTTTTTTTAGAAAATTATTTTTATCATCGCTTGTTATCATCATTATCATCGTCATCGTCATCGTCGTCGATTTCTTCCGAGAGATTTTTTTTTTTAAAATTATTATAGTTGATTATTATTATTATTTTTAAAAAGGTTCATCGACCTTTAAATGATAACACGGCGGCGGTGAATCTTGTCGTGGTGTCTTCTTCGTTCGCTTTAAGAGATAATCCGCAATAATAACTGTTGTTTATTATCATCATCATCATCATCATCATCATCATCATCATCATCATCATTAAAAACAAAATGTATGGATAAAATAATAATAATAACAATAATATCGATAATATATTACGCTTAACATGTTTTCAATGCCGTTCGTTATTAATTTTTTTTTCGATGACGTCACCGTTACGTAAATCCGGTTTATTTTGTCAATGAGAAAATTGTGAGTGGAGGTGAAAATGGCGGAGAAAACAAGCAGAAAGAAAAAAAAATTCTGGAAAATGATAATAAACTGGAACGTAAGAGAGGGAGAGAGAGAGTCGATCGATGAAATTAAACATAATTATGTTGATTATGTTTGTTTATGTTTTTTTTTAATAACACAAAATTGTTTATGATTGCGTTTTATTTAATTGATCGTTTGTTAATTAATAATAATAATAATAATAATAAAGAACCTAAAAGAAGAAACCATCCAGGAAATCGCACTATGTGGGACGGCCCACATTCTTCGGAAAATATTATAAGTAGCACCACCGAAATTCGAGTATTTGTCCCTAAGGAATCGGGTAGAAACCTGGGATAAATACTTAAAAACCCCGACAAATAAGAGCCTTGTCGTGTTTAATAGTGGATAATAATAATAATAATAATTGGTTTTTTTAATAATTGTTTGTTTTTAATAATAATTCGAATCAAATCGTTGTGAGAAAATACAGCAAACAAACGAAATATTAAAAAATTTTTCGAAAAAAAAAAATCAAAATTTAAAAAGTTAATCAATCACATAAGTTAAATATAAGAAACACATAATTTTCGATGTGAAATAATTTTCTGAGAAAATTGTCTGTGTGTGTGTTTTAGGTTTTTATGTTTTTATGTTTTTATGTTTGTTTTTTTTTTTCTGGAAATAAAATTAAATGGAATAAAAGATGAAAGTAATTTAATTTTAATGAAATTTGATTATGTTTTCCCGTTTGTTGTTGTTTTTGGTTGTTGTTTAAGGAAAAAACAATATTTTCAAAACGTCTTAGGCTTCTGGAAAGTTCGATATTGTCAATGTGACTGACAGGCGAGAGAGCGAACGAGCGAGAGAGGATAAAGGAGAAAACCTTTTTTTTTTTTTTTTTTTTTTTTTTGGAAAACTCGATTTTATTAAACGTTTCTCTCTCTTTTACTTTTGCTCTTACCATTTCACTCTCTCTCTCTTTGTTTTAGCTCATATTTTAAAATTTAATTTGGATTTTTACTCGATTAAAATTTTACGCTCCCTTTGGTTTTTTAAATATAGTTTTGATTATTGCCTTGTCGAAAATTGAAACGAAAGGGAAAGAGAGAGAGGGGATGAAAGAGAGGGAGAGAGAGAGAGAGTGGGTGTGTGTGAAAAGTGCGAGTGCGTGTATTGGTTTAATGAGTCGAAACATTTAATAGATTTTCTTTTCTTTTTTTTTTTTTCCTTTTTGATTTTTATAAAAGAAATAAAAAAAAAATAACGGAAGAAAATGTAAAGGAGAAACGAGTCACAGGGATTTTTCCAGAGGGTGAAATTCGATGAAAAAATAAGGGGTAGGAACAAGAACAAGAACAAGAACAACAACGACGACGACGACGAACATAAATAAAGTTGTTGTTGTTGTTGTTGTCGTTGTAACCAACATTCGAAAAAAAAAAAAAAAAAAGGAAAATTTAGATAAGAGAACGAAATGAGATATTGAGAAATGTTTTTATTTATCCAGAATTATTGTTATCTATTCGTTAATATATTTTTTCTTTTCTTTCTTTCTCTCTCTGTCTCTCCATCTTAGATTTTTTGGCGCCAAAAATTCAAATTCGATCGTTCTTTAATAACCGATTTAGTTGAATTTTTTTTTTTTTGTCTTATTGCCTTTTTTTTTTACGTCGGGTTGGAATTTGCGATTGATTTAAAAAAAAAAAGAAATTTAACGTGCGTATTCCACGGACTGGAATTTCAAATCGCCTTATTATTATTATTATTATTATTATTATTATTATTATTATTATTATTATTATTATTATCATTATTATCACTATTTTTTTTTCTGGAACGCGATTACGAACGTTATACGATCTCATAAAAAAAAATTTTTTTTTTTTTTTTACTTCGTTTCGTACGTGAAAATTATGTTAATTTTTATTTTGTTTGTTTGTTTGCTTGTTTGTTGTTTGTTGTTGTTTATTGTAACAATTTAATTGCTCGTAAAGAAAAAAAAAAGTAAAAGGTTATCATTAAAAAAAAAAAAAAAAAATTCATGGAGAAATCTGGATAAAATAAAATTCGGTTTGTTACGTTTTTCTCTCTTTCTCATCAGTGTCAGGTATAAATTGAGTTGTCTTAAAAAAGAGAGGGGAGGAAAGGGGAGGTGTAGAGGAGAGGAGTGGCGAAGAGAAGAAGAGAAGTAAAAACATGCTGGAGAAAAAAATCTGGTTTAATTAATAAAATGTATAAAAGCGTTGAATGTTTTTAAGTTTTTTTTTTTTTTTTTTTTTTTTTTTTTGGCCATGAAAAGAAAGTAAATGAAAAGCGAGTCTCCTGTGGCTGCTGCTACTGCTGCTGCTGTTGGAAAATCCCTTCTGCTCTTTTTCTACCACTTATCAAATGAGTAGGACTGAATTTAGTTTCTCCAGGGACCGAACGCAAGCTTAATTTCACAAATGAAAAATAAAAAAAAAAAAGTAAAAAAATTTTCGGTCTTTTTAAGTGTTTTTTTTCTTTCTTTTTATTTTTTTTTACTTTCTTTTTGTGTGTTTCTGCGTGCGCGTGTGTGTTTGTTTTCTCCAAATAAAAATTCTCCAGAGGTAAAAATGAAAGAAGAAACAAAAAAAAAAAAAAATACGTCCCGTTGCATAATATATATATATTTTCTTTTTTTTACATAACGTGCGTTGACGTAATGCGTCGTGTTTTTTTTTTTTTTTTTAATGAATTAAAAGCAGAAGACAAAAAAGTAAAAAAAAAAAAAACAAAAGAGAATTTTTTCCAGACGCGGGGGCACGTGGCATCGAACCGAAAAAGGAAAAAAGTAAAATAAATAAATTCCTGGAGAAAAAAAAAAAAAAATTTTTTTTTTTTAAATCTGACAAGTGACAACAACTTTGGTTAAACGCGCGCGTCTCTCTCTCTTTCTTTCTCTCTCACTCTTCCCATCTTTCTC
>NW_002987876.1:238554-254495 GCF_000006295.1 Pediculus humanus corporis | reverse complement strand
AGGTAAGATATTATCCCGTAATTATTATTTTTATTATCATCTTTTCCCCCTTTTTTTAAACTCTTTGATAATAATAAGCCCCGAACGGCGTAAGTTCTTGTTTAAAAAAAAAAGAAAATTTTAAAATTTTTTTAAATTTATTTTTTTAAAAGAAATTCCTGGAAAAGATTCTGGATAAATTTTTTTTTTTTTTTTTTTTTTGGAAAAATGAAATTATAATTTCATACGATGCGTTTTTTTTTTTTTTTTTTAAATTTTTCTCCAGCAACACGGGGCGTTATAAAAAAAAAATGAATGAATGAATAAATGAAAAACGTTAACAATTCCCCGCAGAAAAAAAAAAAAAAAAAACTTATAAATAATATTATTATTATTATTATTCTTGTTTAGGAAAAGCGGATAATTTTTGTTTTTTTGGGGGGAAAGAGGGAGGAAGGGAGGGAGAAGATGCTCGGAGTTTTTTTTTGGGGGGGAGAATCGAATGTTTCTTACACGTCTTTAAAAAGCTCAAAAGTTTTTGTGTTGACGTAATTTTAAAAAAAAATAATAATACGCACTTTCTCTCTCTCTTTTTCTCTTTCTTTCTCTAATATGTTCACGCTTTCCTTATTATTATTATTATTATTATCATTATTTTTTTTTCCTTTTTCGAGAGAAGCAACATTTAATCTCATTTATCGTAATAATAATAATAATTTCCTTAAGAGCTTTTCTTTTTTTTTTTTTTTTTCTTTCTCTCGATGATTAAATTTTCTAAATAAGAAAAAGTCAACCTCGTTGTCGTCACCGTCATCGACGTCATCGTCGTCGTAATTTTAATCTTTGTCGTTGCGCGTAAAAATAATGAAAGTGATAATACGTAAAAGGTCGTTGAACTCGTTTAAAAAAAAAAAATTGTAATAAATAAATATATGTATATATGAGTAAAAAAGGTAAAAAGGTAAATAATTGACGTAGACAAGGAAAGGTTCTTAACGTTTTTAATGATAATAATAATAATAATAATAAAAATAATAATAATTTTATTTATTCAAGTTGAAAAGGGTTTTCCAACATTTGGGAAAATCTTTAAGAAATTTAACTTTAGTTTAATTAATGAAATCATTTTAACCGATGAACTTTGTCCTCTTATTCTCTCTTTCTCTTTCTCTCTCTCTCTCACTATCTCTCTCGCTATCTCTTTACTCTCATTCTTCCATAGAAAAATTTATTATTATATTTTCGTATGTTTGGTTTTAAGATGAGTGAGAAAGAGACAGAGAGAGAAGAGAGAGAGAAGGATGAGAAAACTAAATGTTAAAAGTTTTGAAAATTGGAAACCGATAGTTTCCGGTATAAAAATTTTTTTATAACGATCTCTCTCTCTCTCTCTCGCTCTCTCTCTCTCTCTCTCTCTCTCTTTCCCCCCTCACTCTCTTTCTTTCTTTATTGAGCGAAAGTCAATCGAAAGGAAAATTTTTTTTTTGTTTTTCCAGGTTTTTAAAGGTGTACGAATGTTTTTTATACATATAATCGTATTGAAAAAGTTTAAAAGACTGGAAAAGATTTTAACCATAAATTAAGATGGCGGTGGCAAAGATGACGATAAATAAATAAATAAATAAATTTTTTTTTGTCTTCTTCCACTTTTTTTGGAGTCCCCCCAATAATTTTTTTTTTTTGTTGTGGATAATTTTTTTTTTTTTTTTTTTTTGAAACAAAAAGATGAAAATTTCATTTATCATTTTCCCGCCATTTTTTTTTTGGTTTTTGTCGGTTTAAAAAAGAAAACCGGAAATTAATTTTTTTCCGATATTTAAAAAAAAAATTATTTTTTTTCCATTTCGTTTCAGAAAATAGAGAGAGAGAGAGAGAGAGAGAGAAAAAAAAAGAAAAACAATATTTTAATGAACCCCTGAACCCCCCCTCCAATCCCTCCTTCCCGAGAAAAAATTTTCTTTTCATCGTTTATCTGGGACTATAATTAAAAAAAAAAAAAAAAAAGGGAGGAAGAAAAGACGGGTTCCCAGATCAAAAACCTGGAACGATGATGATCTCTCCGAGTTTATTTCCATTCGTTTTTCTTTTTTCTACCCCGCCCCGCCCCCCTTCAACCTTTTCTTTCTTTCTTTCATTCTTTCCTGTCGGTCATACGATATTCGGTCATTTTTTTTTTTTTTTTTTTAGAAAAATTCTACTACCACTTTTTTCTTTTTTTTTCATAACTGTCAAACGATTTTTTTCCCTCTTTCTCTCTCTCCATTCAATTTTCCCTCTCCGGTTTTTGATATTTATTTATTTTTTATCCTTTTCTTTCATTTTTTTTTTTTTTTTATACTTTCCGTCAGTCATCATTATCTTTTCCATTCAAAAATTTCTTTATGTCATTTCCGGTTTATATAAACCACCCCTTCGAATTCGAATTCTTTTTTTATTTCTTAAGAAAAAAAAGTTAAGAGAGAAAAAAAAAAAAAGAAAAAGAAAGAAGAAGAAAATAATCGATGGTTGTTTTATTTATTTATTTATTTTTTTTGGATCTTTTCCTTATTATATTTATTATTCTTCTTCCACGATTTTTTTCTTTTTAATTTTTCTTTCGTTTTTCCCTTTCTTTTTCTAAGCCTTATTCTTTTTCTCCAAAAAAACGAAGAAATGAAAAATTAAAACATTAAGAAAAGTTTTTTTTTTCTTTCCCTTCACTTTTAATTTTCGTAGCAAGTAAAAAAAAAAAAAAAGTGGAATTAGAAAAAAACAAAAAAAAAAAAACTTGAAATTTAAATTTTTGAACCCTTAAGTTATTTTTTTTTTACTCGGAATAAGATCCTTCAAGTTTTTTATTTTTTAATCCAACCTTTAGGGTCTTTTTCTTTTTCTCTCTCTCTCTCTCTCTCTCTCTCTCTTTTTTTCTTAACGAATCTTTTCTTCTCTTCGAATTATTTCCACGACGACGGAAGTGAAAAAAAAGAAAAAAAAATGTTACCGCGTTTCGTTAACGGGAAAACTCATTTTAAATTTGGCAACGTCGCTTTTTTTCGTTAAATTTTTCAATCGGGTACTGAGTGGATGGAAAATTTTTTTTAAAAAAATGTCTGCCGTATTCAACGTTCATAAAACAAATTTGGTCGTAGAAAATATATCGTTTATGACGTCATCAAGGTTTTCAAGTTTTGTCGCGAAAGGTTAAAAGGTTAAAAAAAAAAAAAAGGAAAAAAAATTCGCGGTAAATTAATTTTTAAAATTAATGAGAATGAAAAAAAATAGTAATAATAATAATAAATTAATTAATTGACGGTGTAAAAATTTTTTTTAATTTTTTTTTTTTCATTCAGTCAACATCAAAAGGATTTAAATGAGTGAGTGAATGAATGAATGATTAATTGATTGAATGAATGAATGAATGAATGATGGAACGAATGAAAATCGCGAGAAAGAAAATAATTTAAAAACTTTTCGTTTAATTTAACGTGATGAAAAAATTCATGGCGTTTTTTTTTTTTCCGTCATCTGCTTTTATTTTTTCCAGCGTTTAAATAATAATGATAATGATAATGATAATAATGAGGTAGTGGTGATAACTTTGATAAGAGCGTAAACTTTTTATAGAAAAATTCAAAAAAAATTTAACTTTTTAACTCGAGTTGAACGATTTTATTCGAGAGTTGTTGTTTTTCAGAATTTAATTAAATTTAAGTTTTGATTTTCAAGATGGTCGTAGAAATAATTTTTGAGGTTTTACCTTTTTCCCCTCCCCCGCAGCCTCTTCCTCCTCCTCCTTCAATCCGCCACATTTTTCGTGCAGTCTCCCGGTGGAAAAGATTTTTGAAAGAAAAAAAAATTGTTACGTCACACAAATCGAATCTTTTCGATTAATTAAAAAATTTTAGTCAGAGTAGCAATATTTTAGTAAAATTTTAAAAAATGGCGGGAAGGAAAGCGGAAAGAGATGAAAGGGTTTTGTCGTCACGTGACTTTTTTTTTAAATTTAAATTCCAACCCGTCGCGCGGAATTTTTTTTTTTTTTCTCTTGTTTTGTTTGTTGTAAATTGATATCAATTAAATTATGACTCGAGGTATACGACTTGGTCGTTTTTCAATTTTTTTAAATTAATAATAATAATAATGATGTTGATAATGATGATAATAAAAAAAAACGAACCTTGTTTTGTGAACGAGCTCGAGTCAGTTTAATAATTCCGTATACCTGGAATATTCCCTCGGGATAAATTATTTTTATATTTTTTAAATATGTCAATAATAATTTTTTTTTTTTAATTAATTTTTATTAAAGTATTAAAAAAATAAAAAAAAAAATGAAACGAGATTAATAATTTGCTCCGATCTATCTCTCTCTCTCTCTCTCTTACTTTTTCTTATCATTAATTCTCTTCGTATTTCTCTCTCTCTCTTTATTGTTTCTCATCTTTTTTTTTTTTTTTTGATTCTCTTCGTTTTTTTCTCTCTCTCTCTCTCGCTGTCTGTCTGTCTGTCTATCTACGCGTCAGATTTTTTTTTTTTTTTTTTTTACTTTTTTATAACTTTCCAATTTCACGATGACGATGATGATGATGATGATGATAATAATAAGTAAGGGAGGGAGGGAGGGGGAGGGGATATTTTTAATAAAATTAAAAAGTTTTAATCCAATCCAATCTTTTGTCTACTACACTGGGTGTGTGTTTATGTCTGTGCGTGTGAGTGTCACAAGTTATTTAATTTTTAATTAACTTTTCCATAACTTTTATCAAACTTGATAAAAAAAAAAAAAAGGAAAAAAGGAAAAAAAAAAGGAAATATTAACTTTTAGACTTGCGACGATATCCCGCAAAAAAAAACAACAACAATAATAATAATAATAATAATAATAATAATGTTTTTATCATATCCTTTCGTTCCATGCCACCGCAAAATTTTATTTTTTTTGCTTTTTTTTTTCGGGGAGGTTACAGTGTCGGGTAGAAAAAAAAAAAAAAAAGAAAAAAAATGTAAAAGTTGAACAATAGGCGCTCATAGCACCCCTGAGGCCATTAATCAAATGGTTCCGACCCTTACTCCTCTCTCTTCCCCCGATCTCCTACCCCCTTTTCTTTCCCACACTTCCGCCTTTTTCTTTTTTATAACAGCCAAGGTTTAATTCTAATTTAAATCCAGCTCTTGTACACACACACACACACACTACTTAATATTTTCGAGTTAAATTTTCCACAAAACGTTTTTTTTTTTCCCCTCCCTTTAGCCATTTTGCAACTTTTACCCCCACTCTTTTCCTCCCTTTCCCCTTCTCTCTTTCTCTCTCTTTTCTTTTTCCGAGGATTGTTACTTTTTTTCTTTGGTTTTTTTTCTTTTCTTTTCCGTGAGTTTTAACAACAATAGTCGTGAAAGTAATGCATCTTGAAAAAAAGAAACCAAATAATAATAATGATGATAAAATTTTATTTAGGAATGAAATCGGGGAGGGGGTTAAGGGGGGGAAGAAAGAGGGAGAGGAGAGGCGAAAAAAATTTATTTTTTTCCTTAATGGTTTTTATTTTATAAAAAAAAAAATATGCGCGTCGCGATTTTTTTAAATTGAATTTTTATAACGTTATTAATAAATATATTTATTTAATAATCAAATTTTCTAATGCCACGACACGCGAAACTCACTTTATTTTCATTCATTCATTTAAAAAAAAAAATATTTAAAAATGTAAGAAATTTGATCGTCGCGAATTTTTTTTTTTTTTCGGGGTAATAATCCGTTTAGTAAAAAAAATTACCGAACGAGTAAGCAATAAAAAAAAAAAAAAATTAAATATTTGAAAAACTTCTTTTCCGTACAAACAAACAAACAAATAAACAAACAAACGACTTAATTTTCTCATATCGTCGTCATATTCGTTTCGTCGTCTCAATGATTTTTACGTTGGCGTTTATTTATTTTTATTTGTTTTATTAATAAAAAAAAAAAAAACCATTAAAATCAGACACGACACGATAAGATGTATGGGACAGGTTGAAAAATTTAAATAGTAATAATAATAATGATGATAATGATAATAAATTATAATCGTACGGTATAATGTTATTATTAAAAATACCAAAAGTTGTTTTTCTTTTAAACACGTTTAAAATTTTTATTATTATTATTATAGCGAAATTTCGTTTTTTTAATTTATTTTCGATCGATTTTTTTTTACTTACTTATATAAATTATTAATCTATTAATACATAATTTTTTTGTAAGATTTGCAATGTATGTAGGAATACACGCGAGCGATCACAACAACAACAACAACAACGACAGTCGGAGTAAACAAAGCGACATAATAATTTATTATCGTAATGCATCTAATGCAGATATTTACACGTTATTATTATTATTATTATTATTATTATTATTATTATTATTATTATTATTATTATTATTATTATTTGTTGGTGTTGTTGTTGTTGTTGATGTTGTTGTTGTTGTTTATGTTGTAAAGCCGAAAACAACATTTTTTTTTTTTTTTTTTTGTTTTCCAACTCGGAATCGATCGAAAGTTTTTACGGCTTTAAGCCATTTTTTTAATAATAATTACTTATTTATATTTATTGCGATTAGTTTTTTAAATAAATAAATAAATAAACGATGAGAACGTAAGCAAGTGAGACGTGGAATTAGAATTTTTTTTAGCCTCCCCCCCTTTACCCCCCGTTAAACTAATAATAATCAACGACGAAAAGCTCGAAGGTTTTTTTTTGTTCTCCCTCCTTTTCCCTCTCTCTGTCTTTCTCTCTCTCCTTCTCTCTCTCTCTCTCTCTCTCTCTCTCTCTCCAAATTTTCGTTTTTTGAAAAATTTTCACGCATTTGACAAATTATATTTCCATGAACTATTCACCTACGCGAATTTTCTTATTATTATTATTAATAAGTGGAAAGAAAATTATTATTATTATTATTATATTAATTAAAACATTGAAAAGTTTTGTTTTTTGTTTAAAAAAAAAAAAAAAAAAAGTTGGCGTTTGCGACACCCCCCAAAAAAAAAAAGAGATTTATCAGCGTGTAAACTTTGATAACAAAAAATAAAAAAAAAATTTTTTTTATTGATAAGCCGAAGGTTTTATTAAAAAATGCGTTGGTGTTACTCGTTGCGTTACCGTACCGGATGCGGAATTAAAAATTTTTTTTTTTCGCGCGCTTTTTCAAAAAAAAATCCTTTTCGACTTGAAACCGACGTTATTCAATGAATACCAAACACAAAAAAAATCTTTATTATTATTATTATTATCGTTGACATCATTTTAAAAAAAAATTTTTTTTTTTTCTTTTTTTTTTTTCTTGATGTAAGAACGTGCGAACGAACGGATGAACGAACGTTCGAACGTATAAACGAGGGAATAATAAAAATCAAATTTTATTTCATTTTTTTTCCGTGTTTGCATAACATCTCCGCCATATTTATTTATTTATTTATTTTTAATCGTTTTCCAAACGTTTTTCCTCGCAGTTGTAATAACAATAACAATAATAATAATAATAATAATAATAATAATAATAATAATTTGATTTAAAACTGTTTTGATTGTTTAAATTATTTATATTCATTTACATAAATAAATAAATAAATAAATAAAAAATTAATTCAATTTCGCGTTATTTACACAAACAACAAGAAACGCAATAAATTTCTTTTTTTTTTTTTTTTTTTTTTAATTTTCGTTTTAATTGTTTATAGAATTTGTGTTAAATCTCACGTTTGCTATATTTTACTATATTTAACTAACGCTATATTTATAGCGTGTTATTATAGTAGTTCATTCACATCGTGAAAACGTGAAGAAAAAAAATTTTTTTTACTCGTTAATAAATCAATTTTTTTTTTTGTAAATAAAAATTTATAGCAATAATTTTTTTTTTTTTTTTTTTTAAATTTATGAGAACCCCTATAAATATATTTTTTTTATAGACTTTAAAAATATCAAAGATTATTATTATTATTATCATTATTATTATTTTTAATTGATATTAAATACGAAATAATAATCGATTATGATGAGGTTTTTAAAAGAAAATAAATAAATAAATAAAAAAAAATAAACTTAAAAATAAATCTATCATTATCATTATCATTAACGTCGTCGTTGTAGTCGTGGTTATGTTATGTACATATATAGAATATAGAAGTAACGGGATTGCTATAAAAATAAATAAGTGCTCTATAAACTTTTAGTTTATGATCTCTCTCTCTCTCTCTCTCTCTCTCTTGTCCGCCTACTAATGTTCATTTTTTTCTTATTATTATTATTATTATTATTTTCTTTGTTTTTTTCTTTTATGGTATTGTGAGATCGAGTGAGTAATAGTAATAACAAGTTTAACATTTTTTGTTGTTGTTGTTGTTGTTGTTGTTGTTATTGTTATTGTTATCGTCGTCGATAATTTATTTATTTATCGTAAAAAAAAAAAAAAAAATGAAACCGGATATGAAAAAATGTTTTATTTTATTTTATTTTTTTCAAAACCCACACTTTGATGTGGCTCTCATTTTATTTATTATTATTATTATTATTATTATTATTTGCTACGGTAAACTGAAAACTGATGGGGGAGAGGGAGGAAGAAAGAGGGAAGGGGGGAGAAAAAAAAGTCTTTAAAATTTTTTATTTTATTTTTTTTTTCTAGAATAATTACAAGAAAAATTGTCACGTTAATTGTCGTAAAAAAAATTTTTTTTTTTAAAACGTTTACTTGTGACGTCACGGGGGTTTTTAAATTTTAAATACCCCCTGGCGAAATTGTTTTTGTTTTTGTTTTCATCTTGAAATTTTAATCGTAATTATTTACTTATTTTTTTGGTACAATTTTTTTTTCCCTCTATCTCTCTTTTGCTTTTTGGGTATTTTGAATTTGACTTAAGTAGTGTTATTCACAAAAAAAAGAGAAAGAAAAAGTATTTAATTACAATATTTTGGAGAATGCAAAAAAAAAAGTTATCCAGCGATGAAAATAATAACACGACGAAGGTCGAACGTAATTAATTTAATGGCGGCGAAACGAAATGCCAAAAATTACATTAACGGGAAAAAAAAAAAAAAACGAAATTCGGACGGGTCCTCGTCGTCGTCGTGGATTTGATTTCTTTAAAAAAAATTTACTACTGCCACTACTGCTACTGCTACTACTACTACTACTACTACTACTACTACGACTGCTACTTTTCCTTTTTTACCTACCGATTTGATTAATACCCGGTTTTAAATTTTTTTTTGGAAAAGAAACGAAAAAAAAAAATTTTAAATTGCGTGTCCGCACGCACGCACAAATTTTTTTTTTTTTCTCTTTTTGGGTAATTATCGTTTGAAAACATAAAATTTGTGGGAGCGAATTTCACTTCCCTTTCCCCTCGATCTCCTCCTCTTCCTCCTCCTCCTTTACCACCTTTTGAGGTTTTTTCGCTGTCGGCTAATTTAAAAAAAAAAAAAAAAAAAAAAAAACGCTTAAAGGTATGTGTTAATAACATAATACGAAAATATCCGTCATTCGACGTGGAAGAAGACGTTTTTCTCTCCCGATTCTCACCCACCCCTTCCCCCTCCCCCCCGTCAAAGGGACAATTAATTAATAAAAAAATTAAATCGTCGGAAAAATATTTGATTAATTTTTTAAAAAAAAAAATAAATTAAAAAAAAAAATGACGTGTCACTCCGCCATGTTTTGACGTCATGTTTCGACGCCATTTTTGTTTTTGTTTTCGTCTGTTTGTTTGTTAACGATTTCAGGTTTTGGAGGTTTTTGTCGCGTTTTTTCCATCATTCTCTCTCGGATCCTCGATTACCTTGTTTATTTAAAATTAGTCGTCGTAATAATGATAATAATAATAATAATAACTAAACGGTTGAATTGATGTGAAAACGCAAAAAAATAAAAATTTAATTTACGTTAGGGGAAAAAAGAAAAAAAAACGTGGCAGAAACGTGTAAAAAAAAAAAAAAAGGAAAAAAGGAAAAAAATTATTTATTTATTTATTTATTTTTTGCTCTTGTTTACGAGCGTTTGTTATTATTATTTATAGCAACAAAAAAAATAAAAATAAAATAAAATTAAGGGAGATACGTTTTAATTATTATTATTATTATTATTATCATTATCATTTTTTTTTCTTTTACCGCTGCTACCACCATCACCGACCTTTGGGTTAGAGTTGATTAATAATTTTTTTATTAAAAAAAAAAAAATTTATCGTCGTTTGTTTATTTTTTATTTTTAATACTTTTTCTCGTGTTTAGTCGAGCTTTAATCTTTTTTTCTCTCTTTTTCCAATTTCTCTCTCTCTTTCTCTTTTCTCTCTCTTTCTCTTTTCTCTCTCTTTCTCTTTTATTTATTTTTACAAATAATATTATTTTAAAAATTCCACTCGAATTATTTTCAAGTAAAAAAAAAAAATAATTGGGAAATATAAAAATAAAATAAAATTTTTTTTAGCATAATTTTTAACGTGGCAGAAGAATAAAAAAAAATAAAGAGTTCTAGAGGAAAAATTTTATTAAAAAAAAAAAAAAACAGGGAAAGAATGATTAATTATCATCATCCCAATATATAAACATTAAAATTTTTTTTTTTTTTTCATTGATAAGAATGAAAAAATTTTTTTTATGTTTGTTTGTTTGATTGTTTTAGTAAAATTGAAGGATTGATTTTTTTTTTTTTTAATAGAAAATTCATTTGTTTGTTTGTTTGTTCGTTCGTTTGTTTGAATTTAAAGTTTTTGAGTTTTCCATTTTTTTTTTTTTTTTTTTTGGAAAATTCTTCGTTTTTCTTACTTGTTGCTCTTTTAATTTATTTAATTTCTCCTTTTTTTACTCGTTTTTTTAAGAAAGCGTTCGCTAGGCTTGTTTTTTTTTAATGGCTGAGAGAGAGAGAGGGGGGGCGAACGTCATTTTATAAATTGTCCAGTTACGATGTGAAAAAAAATTTTTTTCTCCAGGAAAGCAATCGAGTAAAAGGTTTTTTTTTTTTTGAAACCATCGACGTTATATTATCATTATCGATTTTTTTTTTTTTTTTTTTATATTCTGGACAAAATGAAGAGAGACGATGACGTTGTCGAAGGCGTTCGTTCGTTCGTTCGTTCGAACGGTTTTTTTTTTTATTTAAAATGAACTCTAATAAGAAACTTTTTCCCACCTGTGACGTTTTTTTACCAAATCGATTTTGTAATTTTTACTCTTGAAATCATCTTTTTTTTTTTTTTTTCTACTTCAGGTGGTAATTGTTTAAAATAAAATTTATTTTGGGGGGGGAGGGGGAGTGCGTGAATGGGAGGGGAATGAGGTATCGAACGGGAAACAGGATAATTTTTTTCCACCCGATAAAATAAAATCTTCTTAAATTTTTCATTTTTTTGTAAAATAACAAACAAAAAAAAATTTTTTTTTTTTTCCCCCTTTTTTTTATTTTTTATTTTATTTATTTATTTTTCTTTTCACTTTGCCAAAAATTTTAAAATTTTTATTATTTTCCCTCCCACCCCCCTCCCACGCCCCGCCTTTTTTTTTCTTCTTCCACTTGAAAAAAAATCGAATGTGTCACGTTTTTGTATGAATGTGTAAAAAAAAAAATTTTTTTTTAATTTTTGTTCTGTTGACGTAGACTTTTCGAATTTTTTTTAAAAAAATTATTTAAATTTAATTTCTAAATACCCGACGATTTCGGTATAATAATAATAATAGTTGAATTTCCCGTCATGGCTTTTCCAAAGAATGATGAGAAAAGTTTAAAAAACGTTAAGAAAACCATTCTTGTCCGCCATATTGGTTATTATTATTGTAATCAGCGCTTCACGCGGTCATTTTACTAACTATTATTGAAATCGGACGCGTTCAGGTATTTTTCATTTTGTTCTTGATGGAAATAGCGTTTTGTTAAATTTTTTTTTTTTTTTTTTTTTTTTTTTAAGCGGAAGTGACGAAACATTTAACCGTTACCGGAAAATAACGTTGTTTTTTTTTTGTTTTTTTTTTTTGTTTTTAATTTGAGACTCTTTTTTGGTAAAAATCGTTAATTATCATTTAAAACGTTAAAAAAAAGAAGGGAGGGGGAAAAGAAGGCGGTGAAAATCGATGACGCAACGATCGTGTGTGTGTGTTTTTTTACTCTATGAAAATTTCAACCCTGTTTAAATGCAATGAATAATCATTTTATTTGTGTTGCAATTGTTTTGACATTTTCAAATGAGTCACTCATTGAAATATTGTTTGCATTTACTGAAAAAAAAAAAAAAGATGGGAGAGGAGGGAGGGAGATGAAAATATCAAATAGCAGAAAAAAAAGAAGAAGAGGGTTGAAAAATTTTTCGTTACGTTAATTATTTTATATCTGGTTATCATATTACGATAATAGGAATCGAAAAAAAAATGGAGGGGGGGTTGGAAAAAAAGGAAGAGGGAAAAGTTTATCCAGATTTTATTTTCGACTTTAGTCTTTCCTACTCGCGTAAATCGTAATAATAATAATAGTAATAAAAGTAATAAGGTCGTTTCCGGTTTTTTTTTTTTTTCGTTAATAATTAAATAATTACGGTTGCGATAATATTTTATTTATTACACACGCACACATTCGGTCGCCCTTTTTCCACCTTTGGAATTTTTAGTTTTGTCCCAAAGGAGTATGGATGGGGGGGGGAGGGGGTCACAAAGGTCGTCGTAATAATAAGTCGGCGATAATTGAGAGTCATTTATACCTCTGACCTTTTTATTGTTTTAATCCGCCATTTTTAATAATTTGCCTTTGGGTAATAAAAGGTAATAACCGTTCCGTGATTCCGGTAAAAACACAACCTTTTTTTTTTTTTTAAACCTTTTTCCTTTTCCTTTTTCTACGGAGAGAAAAAAAGAAAAAAAAAACCTCGAAATTACGTAGGCGCGAATAATTTTAATGACGGGATCCCGAAACAAATAATAATAATAATAATGATTTCTAATGATATGGAGGAGGATGACGATGACGTCAAAAAAAATTTCGTTTAACCCCCCTTTTTTTTTTTTTTAATGCCACGGTAAGAGTTTGAGTTTGTGCGAATCGAGTCGTGGCATAAGAAAAATTTTTTTTTGATATTAAAAAATTATTAAAAAAAAAAAAATCTCACGTTTATAAGAATTCTATGGGGGTCGGTAATAACTCATTAATGATAATCTTTTAGAAAAGTTGAAAAGTAAAAAAAAAATTATTTTAAGAAGATTAAGGTATTAGTTATAATAAAACTTGTTGCCAAGTTAATTTACGTTGTTTTAACGAAACTTATTGTTTATAATAATATTAGTAAGAATATATACAGCAGGGTTGTTTTTTTTTTTTTTTATTTCACATCGCTGGAAATATCAGAACAGTGCGCTGGAGAAATATATCAAAATGAAAAAATGTCGAACATTAACAATATTAATAATAATAATAATAATAATTGCTAGGAGACGAAAGAGAAAACATTAAAAATGGCGGACGGTTATGAAAACATTTCGTTGATGATCGTAAAAAACACTTTTAGGGAAAAATTCCATCGATGAAAAACCTTTTTAAGTTATTAATAAACGCTATTCCGCACACTCACACACGCGCGTTTTCCTTTCCTTTGTCTTTTGTTTTTTTTTTTTTGGGGGGGGGAGATTTTTCCGATCCGGTGCGGATTCAAATGTGGAAAATTTTTATTTTCTATTTCAGATGATGCAATTCTATCATTCGCAATATGTCCGAATTTTTTTTTTCTCACCCTCTCGAATAATTTCCGGTTAAACGAGACTTTTAATACTTTGGGCAACAAGTCGATCGAAAGTTTTACGTCGTTCCACCGCCGACTCGAATACGTTTCACCCCTTTTTTTTTCTGTTACGTAATCCAATCGACAAAGTTTTTCCAAAACTGGAGTCGGGTTTTGATGAATAACATCTGGACAATAAATAAAGAGAAATTATTATTGTCAAAGATGATGATAATAATAATAATGCTCAATAATTTCCATGACGTGTTGTTATCGGACATCATAACTAACTGTGTAGGCAACATTTAAAAACAAAAATAATTTTAAATTTTATTCAGTTTATTTATCGAGTCGTTCCGATAAGAAATTTATTATTATTATTATTATTATTATTATTATTATTATTATTGGGATTTTCCAGTTTTTAAAAAAAAAACTGATAGCAGACGATATTTATTTATTTTTTTTTTTTTTAACATATCGAAAATTTATCAAATTTTATCAAAAAAATTTTTTTCGAGTTTTTTAAATTTCCGTCCCCCCCTTTTTTTTTTTTTTTCTTTATCGGCTTTTTTTTTTTTTTTGAAGGGAAGGAAAAGGGGATAGGGGAGTGGGTAGGGGGAAAACTGTGTGGAAAAGACGTAGAAAAGGAAAAAAAAAAGTTTATAAAATTTCATTAGATTTGATACACGTTAAGTTCATCTCTCTCTCTCTCTCTTCATTTTTCTTTCTTTTATCATTTAACAATGGTTTTCCTATCAATTCCCTTTTTTCAAAATGTCGTCGTCCAACTTTAATCCGGAAAATTTAATTACGACGATAGTTTTTTTTTTTTTTTTTTTTTTTTTTAAATTTATAAAAGCCAATTAGTTACGTTACTTCATTTGATTATTTTTATTTACTTTATTTATTTAAATGAAACGTTCTTTTTTTTTTTTTTTTTTAAATTTTCTTTCTAGAACTTTCCATTATTTTTCCTCTTGTACTTTACTTGTTGTTAATCTTAATTCGTGTATGATAAATTCGCCCCCGCGTAAAGTAAAAAATTAAACATAAAAATAAATTTAAAAAAAGATTAATAATTGATATTTTTTATTAAGCAGACGACGCAACTTAAAAACTTTTTTTTAAAAAAAAAAAAAAAAAAAAAAGAAGAGAATAAAAAATTTTCCTTTTTTTTTTTTTTTTTTTTTAACAAATTCGAAACGTAAATAATAATTTTAAAAAAATACATTCGCATGACGTCATTAATTTAAAAACAAAAAAAAAGAATTGATTTCACCTGTGACGTAAAAAAATACGTGAGTTACGGGAAAATGAATTACGAAACCGGATAGGGAAACCGGAAAGGGAAATGTTTGTTTTTTTTTTTTTTGATGAAGTGACCATTTTTCTCTCTCTCTTTCCATAGCGAAAACTTTTTAACGTTGCATCTGCGTTCACGTTAAAATCATATTCATAATTATTATTATTATTATTATTATTATTATTATTATTATTATTATTATTATTATTATTTTTTTTTTTATTATTATTAATGGGAAGTCATTATTTTTTTTAGGCAGCCATTTTGTCGACGTAAAAGTTGTTGTTTTGTTTGTTTTTTTGTTTTCTTTTCCTCCTACCTGTTGTGTTTTGTTTACTTTCAACTTAATTAACGTATTTTCGTGTAAGAGAAAGATAGAGGGGGAGTGGAGAGAAAGAGAGAGGGAAAATAATTTTTAATTATATTTTTAATATTAATTAAAATTTGTTTTATTAAATAATTGATCGATCGATCGATAAACGAATTCAACGATTGTTTTTTTTTTTTTTTTTCGTAAAATTTTTCCGTTTTCCGACGGTTTTTTTTTCCAGCGGAAAATTTCCGGAAGTTATGAAAAACGGAAGTGAGGCGGTTAAAACGAAAGAATAATCATTCAACAAGTGATTTTCCTTAATAAAAAGCTGAATAAAAAAATATTATTATTATTATTGTTGTTATTGTTGTTGTTGTTGTTATTATTATTATTAATATTAATATTATTATTATATTAAATTTAAATGCGGGGGAAAAAAAAAACTCCGCGTGGGTTTTAGAAAATCTTCGGGAAAAAAATGGAAAATGTTTCGGAAAATTTTTTTTGAATTTTTTTTTATTCGTTCATTTACTCTCGCGCCTTTTCCTCTTCCCCTCTTCTTCCTCCCTCTCCCTCTCGAACCGAATGAAAAAAAAAATTTAATGTCGAATAATAAATTTTCAAGGTT
>NW_002987876.1:230090-237591 GCF_000006295.1 Pediculus humanus corporis | reverse complement strand
TTAAATTGTAAAAAAAAAAAAAAAAAAAAAAAAAAAAAAAAAAATGAGTACGTATCATTTTACTGGAGGCTCATCATCATCATCATCATCATCATCATCATCATCATCATCATCATCATCATCATCATCATCATCATCATCATCATCATCATCATCATCATCATCATCATCATCATCATCATCATCATCATCATCATCATCATCATCATCATCATCATCATCATCATCATCATCATCATCATCATCATCATCATCATCATCATCATCATCATCATCATCATGGCTACCAACTTGTTGTTGCCATTAGTCAAATCCGTTGATTAATTTTTTTTTTTTTTTTTTAGATTTATTACCGTTCGATTAAAATGACTTGATGGATTTACGTGATTTCCTATCGGTTTCCCGTTCTTTTTCTCTCCTCCTCTTCCCTCTTTCCAGGTTCCAGCACCGCCGGTTCCAGCTACCGTTCGGCCTACCTTTCCAGGTTTTTTTTTTTTTTTTTTTCAATATTGGAAAAAAAAACGAAAGTAAAAATTAAAAACGAGATGAAGGAAATAAGAAATAAATAAATAAATCCAAAACGTCTTCTGCTTTTTTCTTTTTATTATCATTTTTATCATCATCATCATCATCATCATTATTATTATTATTATTACGTGAAAGTATCAAATCGCAAAAGGTTTTTGACGTTGTCACATCACCTTGGCAACCCGAATCTACCATTTCGAACAAAAAAAAAGAACGGTTCGTTCTTCCATTATGTTTGAGATGAACCCCCCACACACCCTATTTTTTTTTTTCTCAAAAGGGGTAGAAGCAGAAGACGGGAAAAGGTTTTGTTTGTATAAAAAAAAAAAAAACGACAATCTTTACATTTATTTTCGTTTCTTCCTTTTTCTCCACCGCCACCGCCACTTTTGTTATTTTTATTAACGAAATTAGAAAAGCGTCAAATTGAAATATTTATTTATTTCATTAAGGGATGAAAAGAGAAAGAGAAAGAGAGAGATAGATAGATAGATAGACAAAGTTCAAATGGCTGTCTTCGATATAATTTATTTTAAAGCGGACGGGTTTTCCTTTTTTTTTTTTTTTTTTTTTTTTTTTCTTTTCATTTATTCCTTCGACAGAGAATTTTCGTTATTAATCAAAACGTTTGTTTGTAACGTACGAAAAGTTTATTTCATTGTTTAAAATTTTCTAATGCCACTACAAAATAATAATAATAATAATAATGATAATAAAAGTTGTAATGATTTTTATGGACTACGAGGAAAATTTAAATGAATAATCGCGCGCGTGTGTGTGTGTGTGTTTGTTTTTTTTTTTTAAATGAAAATAAATTGTGTTTTATACAAACGCGTTTGTTGTTTTCTCTCTCTCTCTCTCTCTCTTTTTATTTCTCTTTTCATCTTTTTCTTACTTGTCGAAAATTCAAATTCGGTGGCGGAGAGTGATAGAATTAATTAATTAATTAAAATTTTTATTTTTTTACAGGGAAAAGTAACGATAAAACCTGTTCTTCTAGTCATTTCATTATCCGGTATAAAAGTATGCAGTGCAGATGGAAAGGTAAGTTTTTTCTCGTTTATTATTTTTTCTTATTGTTGAATTAAATTTTAGAGTACGAAACAAACAAACAAACAGACAAACAAAAAACATAATAAGATTTTAAGAGAGTGAGAGAGAGAGAGAGAAAAACATACACGCAAAAAAAAAAGAAAAAAATTAAGGACGTAAAAGAAAATTTTCTCTCTCTCTCTCTCTTGTGATGGTGACGTATTATACGAGTGAATTATTATTATTATTATTATAATTAAATTTTTACTCTTTTTCACTTTTACTTTTTACTTCTGCTTTGTTTTTGTTTTTTTATTATATTTTATTTTTACTATAATAATAATAATAATAAAAAAAGAAAGAAAGAAAATTTTTTTTTTTTCGGTTGTAGACGACGCGTAAAAAGTTTTTCCGGGACGAATGAAAAAAATTATTATTATCATTATCATTATTATCATCATCATTACAATTATTTTTTTTTTATCCTTTTCTTTTTCTTCTTCTAGTTTTTCCGGAAAGATTTTTTTCACACCGTGGTGGAAGAAAAATTTTTTTTTTATGATGAAAAAATTTTAAAAAAGGGAAAAAAAATTTTTTTATTTTTAAACACCCTGTGATTGTAAAGCTCATTCTAGCGGTTTTTTAATTAACTATTATTATTATTTAAAAAAGTGGAAAACAATAACAATAACAACAACAACAACAACAACAACTTCCTGTCACGAGTCGTGTGAGCGTCGAATAAGGAATAAATATAGATAAATCGATGTGTGAAATTAAAAAAAAAAATCCTGTTGTTTCCTTTTTTTTTTTACTATTATTATTATTTGTTTAAAAAACAAAGGATAATTCCTATTTTTTAAGTAAAAGGAAAACAACCAAAGGAAACGGTTAAAATAATTATCATTTAAAAAAAAAAAAATGTTTCGGTTTATGCATAGAGAAAAAAAAAAGGAAAATTAAGTCCGTCATTAATTAAAACCTTTAAATAAAATAATAATAATAATAATAATAATGATGATGATGATGATGATGATGATTATAACGAAGACGATAATAAATTTTTTGTTTATGTTTAATTTCTAAAATCGGATTTTCTTTGAGATTTTCCACAAGAAAAAAAAAAAGGAGATTTTTTATTTTTATTTTATTTTCGTAAATTTAAATTTAAATTTAATTTTTTTTTTTTGTTTGTTTGTGTTTGCGTTTAATAGTTTAAAGCAGACGGTTTTCGTACGGATACATAAAAAAGTAATTAAAAAGGAGAGTTTTTTTTTAAACGTTTTTTTCATTTTTTACGAGTTTTTTTTTTTTTTTAAACCATTAATAAAAATGTTTTGAAATCAATTTGTTACAAAATTTATTATGTCAGTTAAAACTAAAAATTTTATTATTATCATCATTATCATTATTATTATCATCATTAACGGTTTAATTAGGATCAATAAAAAAAAGGAAAACTTTTTTTTTTTTTTTAAACTTTTTTATATAAAAAAAAAAAATGGTTTTGTAGACGATTTTTTTTTTTCGAACGAAAATTTTTTTTTATTTTTTATTGAATAGACACGCACGCCCACGCACTCACGCACTTTCACGAACAAATACACGTGACAGAAAAAAATAGGATAGATCAATAGATATTGTTTGTTTTTTTTTTTTTTTTAAACCTTTTCCTCGTCGTTTCTCTCTCTCTCTCTCTTTCTCTCTCTTTTACCTTTTTTTTATTTTTTAAAATGTTTTGTTTTTATTATTATTATTATTGTTTCCCTCATATTTACATTAGCTTTTTTACACACACACACACGCGCACACATACACAGTCGATAGGGAAAATAAATTAAAAAACTTTTTTTTTACCCAAGGAAAAAAAAAAAAAAAAAAAAAAAACATCAAACAAAAAAAAAAAAAGATCAACAACGACAGCAACCACGTCAATTTTATTTTTATAACCGTTATTTTATGTAAACGACGCCATTTTCTTTTTTAAAATAAATATTCCCCAAAAGAAAAAAAAAAAAAAAAAGGAGAAAAAAAGGTTTTCGAATCCAACCGTGAATTTTATTATTATTATTATTATTATTATTATTATTATTATTATTATTATTATTATTATTATTATTATTATTATTATTATTACTATTATAATTTTTTTTTTTAACTCTTTCACTTCCTTCTGCTTTTTTTTTTATTTTTAAAAAAAAAAAAAAAAAAACTGCGAAAAGTTTTTACGAGAAACGGAAATAAAAAAATAAAAAAAAAAAAAATTTTTTTTTCGATCGCACGTGATGATTTCATAGAGATAGAAAACATTCTCATTCATTCATTCATTCATTCATTCCGCATTCTAGTTTTATACGATCGGGGAGGGGGGTAGGGGGTAGGGGAAAACTATATAAAGTTAAAAAAATTTAATTTTTTTATTCACCTTGAGGCTTGATGCTTTTCCTCTCTCGTTGAATTTTTGCCCTTTGAATTTCTATTTTCCATTTCTTTCTTTCTTTCTTTTTTAATATTATTATCATTTTGAAAAACTGGAGAAAACCAAGATTTATATTTATATATATATATATATATATATATATATATATATATATATATATATATATATATATATTTTAAAATGGAAAATTCGAACCCGAACTGGATATTTAATTTCTCCATAGTTTTTTTTTCCTTTTTTTGGACGATTTCGGGTAAATCCGAAACTATAAATTTGATTTATGTTTATCTTGCGGCATATCAAGTTTCAACTTCCCTTATTTAAAGAAGAAGAAGAAGGGTTTTTCATTTTTGAATAATAATATTAATAATGATAATGATAATGGGGTTGAACGTTTTACATACCGTACGACTAAAACGTTCGAATAATAATAATAATAATAATTTTTTTTTTTTAAACACAATGTGAAACTGAACACAAACGACGAAAAAAAAGAAAATGTTATTATTATTATTTTTGTTTTCTCTCTCTCTTTCTCTTTCTCTGAATTTTTCTCTATGTCTCTCTCTCTTTTTTTTTTTATAGTTTTAAACGACTTTTGTAGAACTATAATAATAATAATAATAATAAATAATCACCGGGAGTTTTATAAAAAAAAAACCTGAAAATCTTCGCCAAATAATTTTTTTTTTTTTAAGGAAAAAATAAATCACGTGAAAATACGTAAAAAGCATAATGGATGGGGAGAAAGGTGGGGGGAGGGAGGGAGGAGGAGAAACATATAAAAACATAAACATAAACAATAAAAAAAAAAAAACGTTATGTTGTCAAAAACAATGAGAAGAAAGCATAAAATTTAAAGTTTTTTTTTCTTTTTTTTTTGTTTTTTTTATTTTTTAAATTTGAAAATTTGGCGCGCGCGCGCGTGATAAACGATACGGGATTTATCGTTTGTTTACCGTAAACAGCGACGAATTTTGGGAAAATAAAATTATTATTATTATTATTATTATTATTATTATTATTATTATTATTATTATTATTATTATTATTATCGTTACGTGAATTTTAATTGATTACGTCGAACGAATGGCGGTCGTTAAATGATAAAACGCGCGTAATTTTCTTCTTTTTTTTTTTTTTGATTAACGCGCGTTCGATTACGGAAATTGATTGAATTGATTGAATTGGGGGTTTAAAAAAAAAAAAAACTTTTGGCGTTTTGAAAATTTGACCTTTTCTCTCTTCTCTCTATCTTTCTGTATCTATCTTTTTTTCTCTCTCTCTCTCTTTTTCTCTCTCTCTCTGATATTTCCAGTTCTCTAATTTATCTTCTCTTTCTTTTCCCCTCACGGGCGTGTATGTGCGTGCGTTCGTGCGTAAGTGATATTCTTCTGTTACGATTTATTATTATTTTTTTTTTTTTCCTTTTTCTACTCCTCCCATTTTGGACAATTTTCATTTTTGGATTATTTTCTCTCTCTCTCTTTCTCTCCCTCTCTCTCCTTCTCTCTCTGTCTCTCTTTAGTATAAAAGGAAATATTTATTTTCTTTCAAAGGTTTTTATTTGATTTCTTTTTTTTTTCTACGGCATTTTTCGTTTTTTTTTTTTTTTTTTTTTTTTTTTTATAAGGTTAAAGGATAAAAAAAAGTAATGAAAGTATATGGAAGAGAATGAGTGAGTGAATGAATGAATGAATGAATGAATGAATGAATGGTCGGAATGAAAGATAGAGAGAGAGAGAAATATAAAAAAAGGAATGAAAAGAATTATGGACAAATGACGGCGACGACGACAACGATAATATTTCATTACATTTTGAAATTTTCCGAACGTTTTATAAAAATGAAAAAAAAAATGGATTCCAAATAAAAATAATAATGATAATGATAATAATAATAATAGCAAAGGAAAGAAAATGAAAACGTTAAACGTATTTTAAAGTCATTTGAATTTTTTTCTCGGCGTCTTAATTTTAATTTTAATTTTTTTTTTTATTTTTTTTACCTTAGTTTATGACATAAATAAAATTTATTATTATTATTATTATTTTTTGAAAAAAAAAAAGTCATTAAGTTATTTTTATGTTCGATATTGAATTTCCCGTTTTTAATTTTTGTCTTCTGCTGTTTTTGACGTTAACACTTTAAAAAAATAATTTTTTAATGTTTCGGTGACGAATTTAAAAAAAAAAAAAAAAAAAAAAAAAAAAAAACATTTTGTAAACAAACGTTTCCCGTTTACCTTACGTAAAAAATTAATCGGGTCCGTGACGTCACGCCGAAACATTCCGGAAATGACGTAATGGAGAGTTATAATTCGAATCCCGCGATAAATAGAATTCGAGTAGGAATATGTAATTAAATAAGTGAAAATATTTTAATCCCCGACATCGGCGACGGTTCCTTATCGAAACAAAACGTCGCCATTTTGTTAAAACAACAAACCGTGACTATCGTTAAATTTTCAAAATTCCATACGTAATAATAATAATAATGATAATAATGATAAAGAGACGTTTCGAACGTGAACGTGTGTGTGCGTGAATAATCGTCGGAATCCCCGGCCGTTCGATGCAATGATATAATTTCCACACCCCCGCACACGCCCCCGCCACTTCTCCTATTTCATATTTTTGATTGACACGCACCCCCACGCTCACACGCACACGCACACGCATTTCCCATCCATATTTTTCGTTTCACGTTAATCCATAATTGTTTGTTTCTCATCCGGGTTTTCCTTCCTTTTTTCAAAAATTTATCTCGTCAATTATTTTCCCTATTCGCTTTCCTCTTCATCCTTATTAAATAATTATAATGATGATGATAATGATGATGATAATGATGATGATAATAATAATAATAATACGTATCGAATTTAATTAACGAAAATTATTAACTCTGTTAGCAATCCATTGAAAAATAAAAACAACAGCAACAACAACACCTTATCAATAAGTTTTACAGTATATATACAAACAAAAGAACTTAACAAACAAAAGATCAACAAATTTATGACCCTCCCTTCATTCTCCCCCCCATTTTTTTTTGGAAAGTATCGGAGATTCCAGGAGTAAATTGTTTTTAAGTGAACGTTTTCTCTCTTTCTCTCTCATTTCTTTCGACCATTTTTCTTTCCCGTTTGTATTCTTCTTTTCCTTTAATATTATTGTTACGTTTTTTTTTTTCCTTTTTCCGAAAACTCTTAACGAAAAGAGCGAAAGAGAGAGAGAGAGAGAGGGTGTAAGAAGTGGTAAATAATAATTCAATGCGGTCGTCCTTTTCTAATGATTTTGGTGGAAAACCCTTTTAAATAATAAAAGAAAAACAAAACAAAAAAAAAAAAAGATTTCAGATAATAAATGAAATTAATTTGATAAATAATAATGATAATAATGATAATAATAATAATAATAATAATGGAAATTTCAATTTGAGTTTTTTTTTTTAAATTTATTTTTCATTTTAATTGCGATTAAATTAAATTGCAATTTAATT
>NW_002987876.1:215090-220090 GCF_000006295.1 Pediculus humanus corporis | reverse complement strand
AATTATTTTAATTTTATTAAATTATTCAGACCGACCGATCCGAGAGAGGAAAAAAAAAAAAAAAATTTGCTAATGTTGTTTTTTTTCTACCTCCCCTGTTATTATCATTATCATTATTATTATTATTATTGTTAATTTAAATTTGTACGCGTTTTAAAGTTCATGCATTTAAAATTAAACGAGTAAGAAAAATTTATTATTATTATTATTATTATTATTATTATTGTTTTAAACGAAAAAAAAATTTTACGTGCGCTCTCGCGACTTTTGTCTTTACGCATTCACTTATTAAATTTTTATTTATTTATTAACTTTCACTTATGTAAAAGAAAATTAATAAGATGGAACAAATAAATGAACTAATAATAATAATATTAATGATAATTTCTCGTTTGTTTTATTATTATTATTAATATTATTGTTTAAACGTTTACGTTTTTTCTACGTTTGTCGAAGTTTTTCAGGTTTCGTTCCGCATCCCTACTCGATTTTTTTTTTTTTTTCGAATTTAATTATATCGAAAAAAGAGGAGAAATGTGTGACGTCATTTCCCGTACCCCTTTTTCCGGTTTTAATTTTCAACCGGATATTCTGCTTGATTTTGTTTTTTTTCCTCCCCAAATTTTTCGTGTATTTGTTAGGATATCGCAAAACTCGCTGTCGTAACCATTCATTCCTTGACTGATCCATTCATTCCATACTACTATTATTATCATCATCATCATTATTATTATTTTAAAAGACAGCTACTGGAATGAAAAAAAAAAAAAAAAAAAAATTAATTTTAATAATCGACCGGAGAGAAAGTTTATTCGAAAACAATTTGAAAAAAAAAAAAAAAAAACAAATGTCATTCATCGATTGATTAATTAAAAAATATTATTATTATTATTATTATTATTATTATTATTATTATTATTATTAATATCCGATTAAATATCGAATAAAAATTAATTTCCGTTTGATTGATGACGTAATACATGATTTGTTTGTTTGTGTGCGTGTGCGTGTTACACGATTCTTATGTTGACATTTGAGTCGTAATTAAAATTATTTAAACATCCGGAGTTTGTTAACCACGACATCCTTTTCCTACAACATCATTTCCGTTTTCGTAAAATCGTTACAACGCGTTGATTAATCAATTAATTAATTAATTTTTTCCCCCTCCCCTCCTTTCCCTCCAAATCACGTTAAATTATGATTGGTGTGCGTGCGTGCGTGTGCGTGTGCGTTCGTTCATGATTCCTACCGAATATTTACGGATTACAAAACACGTGCACGAAAAAGTAGCTCTCGCCTATCATTCAAAACAAAACAAAACAATCGGACAAAAAAATTTTTTTTTCGTAATAATAATAATGATAATAATAATGATGATGATGATGATAATAATAATAATAAAAAATGAATTAATAATAAAATTATAGACTGGAAACCGTAAAGAAAAAAAATTTGGAATGGTTAATTTACTGGAACTTTAAGTCGTCGTCAATCAGTGTGTTTAAAAATTAGAGACGGAGGGGGGAGAGGGTGGAAAATTTTTTTTCGAATAATAATAATAATAACAGAATAAAAGAAAAACGTTTCAGGTACGATTTTTTTTGTACGACAACGACAAATGAAAAAAAAAAAAAAACGTACAATTTCATTTATTAAAAAAAAAAAAATTTTAAACGATAGAATCCGTAAATGTCTTAGGAATTTAAAAGAGAGAGACAGAGAGACTGGGGGGGGGAGAGAGATGTAAAATACTTTTTACCGGTAAAAAATATTTACGTTACGGAGAGGATACGTCTCGTAATAAGTCGAACCAAGGAGGAACGCCGTTAACTTAAACTAATTTCAAACGATTTTATTTAAAAATGTATTTTTTTTTTTTAAAATATCACTCGTAAAATGAATTTACATGTATTCGTAATTAACATTGAACGAAAGGTCTTTTTACGTTTCCAAAACGTAATCTAATCAAACAATGCTGGACTTACACGGTGAGATTTCTCTAAGGTTTTTTCCTCCAGTTCTTTCGTGGTTTTAGAAAAGAGAAGTTGTTGTTTTTTTTTTTTTTAACTTTTAATTTTTAATTTTTAATTTTTTTTATTTATATTATTACTATTATTATTATATTACGTTTGAAATTTGCAACAAAAAAAAAAAAAAAAACGCGCGGGTTTTGTTTGGAAAAAAAAACTTTTGCCAAATTATTTCGTAACTTATCGATACGTATCGATAAAATTTCAGTGATTTATCATATAATCGAATTTTTTTTTCGTGTGTTGCGTGTACGTATGCGTTTTTTTTAAGTGCGTGCGTAACATAATTAAACGTTTTTTTTTTTTTATTGGTTTTTATTACGTGTTTGTTTGTTTGTTTTTTTAAAATTTAAAAAATTTATTTTCATTCTCATCATCATCATTACCGTCGTCGGAGTCGATTGCAAAAAATACAAAGAGAGAAAAAATTTTTTCTCTTTTCTTTTTTCCAGTCTTAATCTTTTTTTTTTTTTTTTTTTTAATTTGCTAATATCATTAAGGAGTTAATTAAAATCGAGTTAATGCCACGACGAAATTAAAAATAAAAAAATTTAATCGTCGCAAAAAAAAAAAAAAAAAATTTTCTAACCGCGAAAACGGGGGGAAAGAAGAAAAAATAGAAAAATAAATCGGCGTAATTATCATTATTATTATTATTATTATTATTATTAACCAAGACGTGGGATTAAGCAAAAAAAAAAAAAAAACGTTACTATGATGACTAGCGGGGATAAAGGACGACAGAGAAAGTTGTTGTCTTGATTAAACGTATGTTTATGTCGTTTTCAAATGGTTTGTAGTTGAAAGACTTTCATTTTTTCTCTCTCTCTCTATTTCCACGTCTGTCGTAAACGCAGAAATAAAAGAAAAAAAAAACGTGTAAATAAGAAAAGCTGTCGGAATAGAGGAGACGAAGGGGATGATGATGACGGCGGCGGCGGCTTTTTTAAAAAAAAGATGAAAAAATAATCGTTTACAATGGACCCCTGCTCGGTCGGAAATAATTTTTTTTTTTTTTTTTTTTTTTTTCTTTCAAATCACGAGTTTGTTTTCGCTTGTTGGAAACGAGCGGTTGTTGGTTGTCGGTTGTCGGTTGTTCGGTATATTTATCAGCGTAATAAAAAAAAAAAAAAAGAAGAAAAAAAAACGATATTTGGAATGATTTTTGATGTGTTGTTGTAGAATGCGGTTTGAGGTTAAACATATGCAGTATTTTTTTTTTTATTATCCGCGCCGCCGCCGCCGCCACCACCACCACCACCGACACAACGAACAAACGAACAAACTCGATCGGTTTCGTTTTATTTATATTAAAAAAAAAATAAATAAATAAATTTACGGAATTTTACGATGATATTTTCATGTCACACGAATGAAAAAAAAAAAAATTTTTTTTTTTTTTTTTTTATTAATAATTATCGAAACCGGAAACGGTTTCATCGTCGCCGTCAACGTCACCGTTGTTGTCGTTGTCGTTATTGTGGTTTTTCGATTATTCAATCATTTTATCATAAATTTAAACTCGATGGAATGTGATGAGGGTAATTTAATAAAGTCTTCCTTCCCCGCCCCCAAACAAGTTCTTCCTTCCTTTCGTCCTTCCTCTCTCTCTCTTTCTCTTTCTCTCTTTTCCTCTTTATTAATTTGTTCCATTCACACATTTATTTATAAATGAATGAATTTGAAGAAGTGGGAAAAGAAAAAAACAATTTTAGTAGAGGAGGGAAGGGGGAAGGGGGAAAGAAATGGCACGAATCCAACAGAAAAATTTCTCACATTTTCACTCGCAAGTTTCTGACACGACGGAAAAAAAAAAAAAAAAAAAAAAAAAAAATTATTTAACCGGATGTTATGAAATGTGTCGAATTTCGACAGCGCGATATTGAAAAATCGTTAACGGGGAGAGGGGGAGGGGGATTTAAATCGTGCAAAAAGAACCGTGATTAATAATAATAATAATAATAATAATAATAATAATAATAATAATAATAATAATAATAATGATAATCCGTTAGAAAATAAACATTTTAAAGAAATCATCACCGGACAGATTGATGAGGGGACCACACGCACCACGTACGCACTGGAAAATTTTTTTTTTTAAAGGAAAAATCAATAAAATCGATATTGACAATTTTTTTATTTTTTTGATTACGTCGAATCGATATTAATCTCTCTCTCTCTCTTTCTCTCTCTCGCTCTAAAAAAAAAAAAAAAACTCGTTGTTGACCTAACTAACCTTCTTGTATTTCACATAAAAAAATGCAAAATTAAAACTTTCATTTTTTTTATGTTTGTAACCCTGAATTTTTAATTTTTTTTTTTTTTTTTATACTGGAAGGCTTTAATGAACCGGTTTCGATCGGGTAAATAGACGAAAAAAATTTTTACGTAGAATATTTATTAGTAAGAATCGAAATTAAAACAAACAAAAGAATAATAATAATAAGGTTTGTTGTGAAATAGTCGTTTGTCGAACTCGCGAATAACCTAATAGATCGTGGTTAAAGAAAAAAATTAAAAAATCATTTTTGTTGCATTATTATTATTATTATTATTATTATTATTATTATCGTTTCCGTTAAATTAAAAGAAAAAAAAATTCTCCTACGGGCAAAAAAACAGAAATAAACTTTTTCCACGTTTTCGCTTTTTATAAAAAAAAAAAAAAAAAAACAATATGGCGTCTTCACGCAACTCTATATCCTCTCGAAAGTTTTTTTTTTTTTTACTTTCTCTTTTGTTAATAATAATAATGAAAAAAACACCAAATAAGGGAAAAAAATAAAAATTTTTTCAAACCTCGAAAAACAGGTTCTTTTCCTTTTTTATTTCGGTGCCGAAAAAAAAAAATAAAAAATAAAAATTACTTTTTAACCATCCCTCGGGATTTGTTGTTGTCGCAATCTTTCGATTTCTTTCATGTTCATTTATTTTAATGTTTCGCTTACGGAAATTAAATAATTT